>NC_085138.1:156482617-156571406 GCF_035046485.1 Aedes albopictus | reverse complement strand
TCCCATAAGCGCTTAGTCTCCTATAACGCTCACTCCTGTCGAGTAGCAGTCTGTTTGATAGGAATTCGTTTAGTAATGTCGTTTTCGTTTTTGCGGTGGAGCTACACCGGTGCAGCACTTTTGCACCGAAAGTGTTCGTTTTTGATTTCCGTGCTGCACCGGTGTAGCACTTTTTCTACACCGCTCAAGATAGTGCAGCACTCAAAAATTCGAGAGTGTAGCGGGTGTACACCGTGTCCACCAATCAACGTTCGCAAAGTTGTAAATATTTTGGTTTTTATTCACGCACACCAATGCAACTACACCGAAAATGTTCGGTTTTGCAGTGAAAAGTGTAGCACGAAGCGGTGTAGCACCGCCACCAAAAACGAAAACGACATAAGAGACTCGACTGTATCCCAAAAAAAAAACAAAAAAAGACAAACAATCCGGAATAAAACACGCAAAAGTTTTGCCGTCTTTTGTGTGATATTTCGACTTTTTCAGGCTGTAAAAACTTGTTTCATCGCATCTTGGAGCAATCAAAAGTAAAAATTATTTGATGATTTTCTGAAGGAATTTCTGAAATATTCCCTATAGGAATGAGTAAATAAATCTGAAGGAAAATTTCTGTATGAATTTCTTGAGGCACACCTGGAGAAACTCTTAAAAAAACCCTGGATGAATTTCTGCAAAATTCTCCAAAGTAATAATCCTGATGTAATTTCTGAAGCAATTACTTACTAGAGGAAATTCAGGTAGAATGCATAAAGGACTCTCTAGAATTTTCTGCAAGAATCTCAGGAGAATTTCAAGGCGTACTTGTGTAAGAATCCCCAGAGGAATTCCTTATGGAAATGGAAATGGATAAATCTCTAGAGAAATGTCTGCAAGAATCTCTGGGGGAATTTCTACAAGAAAATTACTAAAGGAAATCCTGTACAAATTCTAAAGAAAAAAAAACAATAGAAATTTCTGAAATTCTTACAGCCAAAATTAAAGCCATCCGAACGTGCTTGCGCATGGAATTCTTAATTTGGTCTTTCTTTCGTAATTTACTTCAGATGCCCCTGTAGACAGTATGGAAAAGCCGCAAGTATTCGGCCAGATTAAGGCTTTTTACGGCATCATCAGCATCGGCAGCCATGTTGGATATGTCGCTCGAAATTTCAAAGTGATAAATCTCAGCCACGAAAGCGAATATTCGTATGAAAAAGTATCATCCCATATGCTCACTCGCAGTGATTGCGATGATACATTTTCAGCTGCGTTACTGCAGAATTAGCAGTTTTTTATCACTTCAAAAACGCGAGGCAAACAATCATTGAAAAGCAAAAATTCAATGATTCGTTCGAAAGCTCAGTGACGCATCATGACACCTTAACAGTTCTTGTAACCAACACAGAGGATAAACAAAATAATCGGGAAAGGCAAAATTTTCACATTTTAAGAAATGGTCAACTAGCTGTAACTTTTCAAAAATCTAAAATTTCAAGTGTAAGTTAATAAACTAGTTGTCTATCATTATGGTCGGAATTTTGGAAAGATAGGGCTATTCTACATGAAGTTAGAAAGATTATAGTAAAAGGCTTAATTATCCGATAGCCAACTCTGAACTGTTATATCTCCGGATTCAATGAACCGAATGCAATGAAATTTTGAGCGTCATACAGTGAATAATTTAAGAACTTTTGATGCACTTCACGAAAACTTACAACTAGTTCACCATTTTTCAAAAATGTGAAAATTTTGCCTGCTCCGATCATTTTGTTTAAAACAAAAATAATTTAAAAAGATTTGAAACGCATATCTGGGAGTGCTTCATAGTTATGGGTCATTTTTAACCATGTGTAACATTTTTGTAATTGAATGTTAAATATTTGTCATCGGATCTTAAGAAATAACCAGTGGAACTGCGGCATCATAGACAAAGTTTATGGTCACATAGCTTCATGCAACTACGTTCCGGAAAGTAAAAAGTTCAATAATGGTTCAGGGTCTCCAAGAGCATCCTTGAGTACAGGTCATCGAATCTACTAGTTTTACTAGTGATCTCTCGTAGTTTAACTAATAGCTCGTTGAAATCTCTTGAATCTCCTCTTATTCTTTCTTTAAACACGCAGGAACCTCTTGAAACATTCTGAAACACTTCTCAAGCTCCTCTGGATCATTCTGAATGTCGTCCCCCATGAAACCCTATTAATCCTCCTGATATCCCTTTGAAACTTACTTAAATCTCCTGGCCTTTCGCTGAATTCTTCGGAAGGCTCCCTTAGGCTACCCCCAACCCCCAAAAACATTTGTGCTACTAATACCCAAGCCTTGTTTGTTGCTGTTTCGCTGTTCTGAGTGCCGTGTCATCATTAAACTCGCAACGCCTCCACCATTTTTCCAGTAGTTTGCCCTTAACATACTCCGCCTTCAATTCTTCCTGAGATCGGTCTTGTGGTATGTAATTGATTATAGGTCTCTGTCAACTTCTCTCCCTTTCAGCGGTGACTGCATTTCGTTTGCCGTTT
Source organism: Aedes albopictus (assembly GCF_035046485.1). NCBI lineage: Eukaryota > Metazoa > Arthropoda > Insecta > Diptera > Culicidae > Aedes > Aedes albopictus. Next base: position 156,568,908 of record NC_085138.1, on the reverse strand, counting down.
CTGCGCTAGCATTCTTTGTAATCCAATTTGCATCTGTTTTTTACTACGTCCTTTACTAGCAACAGTTCCATACGAAACTTCTAGCTTGCCCAGTTAAAGTTGTTCAGTTGTTCCATCACCACCTTCGTGTCACTCATTTTCTCAAATTATGGTTTGTCCAGTTCTTCCAACATGAATTTTACAGTTAGTCGAATTAGTACCAATATACACAAACAAAACACTGAAAAATGTCCCGCGACTCTCACTTCCAATCTTTCAGAACCACTTTGGCTCCTTCTCAATTCTTAGCCCATAACCCGTTGACTTTACACCCTATTCTTAAGCAGTACATAACAGGAACTTGCGTCACAAGAAGAAGTACAAATCGAAGAACAAGTTGCGCAATACTTGCAGCAACATCAAACGAGCTAACAGGTGGAAACTCCTATGAAACTTTTCGAAGTTTTCATTAAACTTGCCCGAGAACCCTTGAAGCCCCATGCTAGAACATAGATTCTCTTATTTAATGAAAACCAGTGAATCTGTTGGGTCGTGAATCTGGAGAATCGCAATAGTTTGGGTAGCTAATATCAACACTGAAGAACACATGTAAAATGGCCCAATGCTGTTTCTTACACTTCCTGAAAGACAAAGGGTCTTCACACTCACGAAAAGCGTTCCTTTTTTGATTAATATATGGATAATATTTTACTTATATGTTCTGGTTGTCCATTGCAGTGATGATAGCTTGGGATACGACTTCCCATTCACGTTACGAGCCGTGGCCAGTGGGGGTCGCATTTGTGCGCTCTGCCCATGGTCGCGGTTTTGCCGAGGATGTGAAATCCCTTGCAACGATGAGCCTCTTCTTCAGGGACTAACCTGCTCCGGTCGATCATCTAGTAAGAACAACACCTACGATTTGTGATTGTAATTTCAATAATGTTACCATTTTGTCATCCGCCAGGCAACAACTCAACACCAAATCTATCCTCGCGCGAGCAGACGCCAACCTTCCGGCGGAAAACGTACGGTAGTTCGACGACCTCGTCGCTGGATGGCATGCAATCGTCCCCGACACCGTCGCTACGAACGATCAACACCAACAGCATACAGATTGCCATCGATTGGGATCCGACGGCGCTGCACTTACGGTACCAAAGCACCCGCGAACGGGTAAGTTCTGTTATATCTATCTTGATAACTTCCTCTGTTTTCTTGGCGTTCCAAACACCGTTCAGATGTCATTCGAAGTGCTGCTCCTATTTTTCAATGACCACAAGTCCGTCCATCAAGAAGCTCCCGTCCTTATCCCTGCACATTTCGGCTCACGATACGAAGTTTTTGCGGGATGCGATGAATACAACTTCCGATATCTTGTAGGTAGTAGAACTTCCATTTCCATATACTCTGCTTCCGCTAGTAACGTTCCACGTTCTGCCGAGTCCCATGCTGCAGCATGACCGCTCGTGCTGCGTTATTTTGCTTAAAAATCTCTGCGTATTTCGAACCAATCGTTTCGTCGATCCCATTTCTCGTACTCGACGGTGCTCTCGACTGCGTCGTTGACGACATCAATCTACTGCAATAAACTTCTAGAAACTTTGAAGTTCCGCGGAGCATCTTAAGGAGCTTGGAACCCGTTATGGGATTTATGCACGAAGTCCCGAACAAGTACTCTGCGAGCCACTGAAAAAACAACATCTGTCTTTCAGCTATGGACGGAACACGAATCCGTGGCCATCTGCCGCAAGCAACAAACTGAACCCGTTGACCTGGATCACTGCCTACGAGCCTTTACCTCAGAGGAAAAGCTAGAACAATGGTACCATTGTTCGCACTGTAAGCAGAAGAAACCAGCTACGAAGAAGCTGCAAATCTGGAAACTTCCCCCGGTGCTGGTAAGTTGATACCATGGTTGTCACTAGGTTTATCTCACATCATCTTTCACGTATTTCGGCAGATCGTTCATCTGAAGCGTTTCAACTTCGTGAACAACAAATGGGTCAAGTCGCAAAAGGTGGTCAACTTCCCGTACGACGAGTTCGATCCGACGCCGTACCTGGCTTCGGTCCCCCAGGAGACCATTCTGCGGCACAAGGAACTGCTGGAAGGCGGCGTCGGTGTCGGCATCTACGACGGACGGAATCACGACTGTCACGACGAAATCGTTGAGTTTGACCGGGAAATGTCGATGATCGATGAGGTGAGCGATGAGGTGTCCATCTCTTCCATTACCGGAACGATCGGTCACGGTAGCGATGGCGATGACTACGATGACGACAACGAGGAGGAGAATGGCCAGCAGAGTGACATCAACAGTAGTACTATTACGCCGGCCATTGTTGGTACCCAGCCGGTGGTTATGGTTCGATCGGAAGGGGCTTCCGGTGACGACAGCCCCAGTAGAGCCAAGGGTCGTTTGAGTATAAAATCTAAGGGACAGCGGAAGCGACTGGTTTCCTCGAGTTTGACCAAGACACCGGTGATCGATGGGCAGTTTACGGACTTCCACAAACACCATCTGAAGCCGGAACGGGATCCTTTCGATCTGAAATATCAACTGTATGCCGCTGTGGTAAGTGTTTGAGCATTTTCATGCGTAGATCTACAACCTACACACTTTGATTATCACACTATTCAATTTGAACCTTTTCTCCATCCACTACCAGTGTCACTCCGGAATGCTGAACGGCGGCCACTACATCTCGTACGCGGCCAATCCGAATGGGTCGTGGTATTGCTACAACGACAGCTCCTGCCGGGAGATTCCCTCCCGGCCGAAGATCGATCCCAGCACGGCGTACCTGCTGTTCTACGAACGGCGCGATCTGGACTACGATCCGTACCTGCCGAAGGTGGACGGCCGACAGATCCCACCGGAGCACCTGGCCGAGTTCGAGGAGAGCGAGAACGAGCTGAAGAAAATGTGCACGCTTATGTAGAAGATAGCCCCGGCGCTGACCGGCCCCGTTCGGGGCCTCGGCGCAACTACGCTAGGTGAGTGGTGTTTGTATTAAAACTTATGGGGCAGTATTCATTCGAGCCCTAACTACCTACAAAACTGAGCCTGAGCCTACGAATTTTACGCCAATGGCATTCGGTTTTTAACTTCAGTGTTGCAAATTCGGTTTCGCCCTACTGTCAAAGATAATGATATACCCGATTAGCTTTTTTTTTCATTCCACATCTTCTTTTACTATTTTGTGATTGGCTCTCTCAGTGGTCAAGTCAAGACAAGTATTTTATACTGTTCCGGCGTTTCGGCCTTTTGGTTGTGGCCTTCTTCAGGGATTGTATATCTACCGTCTACCGTCATGAATAATTTCTTCTGATTTGATCATGAGAGGAGAGATGGAGTTTTCATGTATGCTGTTTGCTAAAATAACATTTTTAGGGAATATTTTTTGCTACACTATCAATCAACATTGCAACGACCGTTTCAAAATTGATGTAACATCATAAGGACCCTGAAATAAAAAAATGCTCAGGTAGTTGGGGGCTGGGACCTATTCCGACGCCTACGAAGAAGAACAATTTGCTATTCCGATCTAACCCTTAGGCTTTCCTATTGCCACCAAGCCCATTATCTCCCGGAACCACCAGAAGGCTTTGCTTCGGAGAGGGACTGGTGCAGTTCTCACTTTCAAAGTTAGATATCTAGTCTTGCAGCTATGGACTCCTCCATGGCCCATGGTCCATGCACTGTGGACCTCCACAACCACAATTAAGTGGACACAGCAGTCAACTCCACCTCTTCGATCGATTCACCGTAGACTCCCAATGTAATATTGTCAGCGAAGTCGACGATCATCGGATGTAAACGCCAACAAAGCTTTCTCAATACAGCTTGATGCTGAGTTACTGTGTTGTACTTATAGACGGAAGCTACTATGCAACCGCTGGGACAGCATGGATTATAGTCCCCCCGCGTAGTCGCCGGCTAAGAATAGCGCTACTAACCCTTTGGGCCGTCCCGGATGGAAGAGAACAAGGGGTTGCGATCATTGTTAGGCCCTCAGCAACCACAAAGTAGAGCGAACCAGGGGAGGTGAAGTGAAATTTTTTATTGACTCCGACCGCCAAAACCGTTCTGACTGTCGGTAGCTTGGCAACAGGAGCATGTGTTTCTTCGGAATCGATTCCGGAGTGCTGAAGGTATCCTTTTTCTACTAGTCGTGCTTTGTGCTTCACCGGCTGGCCTGGCCATTTGCCTCCTCTTTCATGTGGAACACCCATTTAGTTTTCAAGCATCGGGCTCCTTCAGGACGGGTGGCGATTGTCCAAACGCTATTTGAATCCATGGTATGCAATTCGTTCTGAGCGGCCTTTAACCAGTAATCACAGTCGTCTCTCATGTGAATGTCAGCGTAACGTTCAGGAAGATCAGAAAGCTTGCGCTCCCGTTCGCTACGCTTCAACACTGCATCCTTTTCAGGCTCATGTTGTTCTAATTGCGAAGGGAGCGCAACTGGTGTCTTCAGAAATCTCCTCCGTCAGCAGAATTGCTGCATCCGCTGCTTGCTGTATCATCATTGGAGAACATTCCCCCTCTTGCTCATCGAGTGTTAGAATCACTAGAGGAACACATTTCTCATCATTCGTCCAATTCTACGTCACTGGCTTTTACAGTCTACAGTCTGTCTTGGCATTTCACATTTGATGCCGTCCACTGTGTCATTCCGCACCAGCATAGCCATTCCATGCTGACTCAGGTGTTCCATTCTTCGGTTATTCGGATTGCTTGAACACATTCTCGCAGAAGGTTTCTCCAGCTTGACTTCTCGTATAATCCACCTTTCATCTGCGTGGTTCCAATAATCAGGAGAGCCACAGCATCGGAAAACGTCACGTCCACTACTGCGTTGGCAAGCTTCTTTACAGACATCAGATTGTCCCGCAATTCCGTAACGAGCAGTACGTCCTCCATCCGTAGTGGCATCCCTCGATTGCTGCACCCAGTAATTCCTGCAACCTTCGCTTCCAATGTTACACCGTCTTTGGCCACGTTGATGGCAATTGACTGTCTCAGCTTCCCGTATGTTACGAAAACATCTTGACGACTCACCAGATGATCACTGGCACCGGAATCAAGCTTGAAAATAATATTGTTCTTGCTTGGCTTCCTGTTTGACCGATCTGCCATAAAGACTACTCGGTTTTCCGCATTCTCCGCTTTAGCATTCGCTTCATTGTCCCATTCCTGCCTACAGTCTCTCTTGAAATGGCCACGTTTTCCGCATTGGTGGCATCTCCCCTGAAACTTCTTGGCATCATGCTTGGGCTTCATCCATGGCTTGGTCGCAGCTCCCGAAAACGCCGCAGTGTTGATTCTCCCCGAATCCTTTTGCCGTTCTGTTTGTTTCATCTCTTCAGCCAGTAAACGCTGCTTCACCATTTCAAGAGTGAGATCTTCCTCAGCGAGATTTTCGAGGGCGGTGACCAACGGATCAAACGAATCTGGTCGAGTCTGGAACAAGGAAATGACCGCATCCGCTTCATCAATCTTGGCACCGGCTGTCTTCAACTGCCTGATGATATATTCGAATACCAGCAGATGGGCTCGTACAGACTTCCCTTCTTCCAGCTTCAAGCGATTCAACTGCTTCCGCAGTAGATTTTGAGTTCCGATGGACTTCTTTGCAAAGGTGTTTTCGAGGGCCTTCCACATCTCTCTTGCTGAGCAATTGCTGAGGTCTTCTCGCGTACAGCTTCCAGCACTTCATTTGCCAGGAAGCTTACAATGTGGGCTTTGGCTTTACGGTCGGTGTTGGAGCGAGAGAAGAAATAGTTTTCGACACTAGAGTTTTTTGAGCACCCCTATTCTTCTCCAAAAATATTTGCTACTCTCCAACCGGTTCGCTCTTCCTTTATATACCTGCAGCTGGCGATCGTATCGCCGGCTGCGTAATACATAAGCGATGAGTAGAGTAGGTAGCAGATAAACAAATCAGCTGTTTGTAAATCAGTCCAAATAAACCGCCGCGGAGGAAACACATCCTCTTTCGTTACTTTCGAACCGCAATAAAAGTAGTTTTGGTGTTCGCGTGAATAAAGTGTTTCTGTAGTGCAAACGAACGATTTTCTTTCAAGTGTCCGAAGTTAGAAACCGCGGCGGGCGCGAACATTTTGGTCCTTCGAACCGGATCGTGAAAAGGACACTTGAGTGCGGTTCCGTGTTAGGAACCCGGCAATCCCCAGTGCGGTGGGCGGTGCAGTGAAAACAGACAAAGACTAACAGTGCGCGAAAGCCGTCGGCAATAAATTTGCACGGCTCGGAAGATTGCGGGCGGAGTGAAATTTCCGCCGGTGTTAGTACTTCCGAAAAAGAAAAGTCTGGCCAGTGCCAGTGAATGTTTCCGGCGCCATCGCTGCAGCAGTGGCGCGGTACTTGGTGCGACAAGCAGCCAGGAAGGCGCGGCGCCATCGCGAGGAAAAGCGACATCTTGGACAATCTTGAGCGACGAAACCAAGGCGCTATCATCGAGGCGAAGGAGCCCAGCAGCCGGAGGACGGACATCTTTGGGAAGTATAGTGCATGTTGGGTGGATTATTGCATGTGGCTTTTGGTGACAATAAATGATTGAAGTGCATGCGAGTTGCTACTTATTTTGGATCGTAGCCCTGAGGTGTCCGCTAGTTGTTGTTTGTCTCGGTGTTCGCTGGATTTGTTGGCTTGTTTGGTCTTCTCTGGTCGTTACCCCCCTCGCTGCTGTTTACATGGTCGTCGAGCAGTCAATCTGTCTCTCGAGGTCGCAATTTTGTGGAACGTCGAGTCGATCGCGAGTGTTTTGGTGCAAGTGAAAGTGCTGTGCAGTGTGTGATTTTGATTGATTGCGCTTTTCGTAGTTAATCACAGTGCAGTGCCGTGGTTAAATAGTTATCAATGGCCGATCTACGCGCCCTTGGTAAGAGTGAGCGACGTGTGCTGAATACGCTGGAAGGACTGGAGAATTTCGCGCGGAGATACGATCCCAGCCAGGACGAACCACAAATTGCAGTGCGCCTGGAATCCCTGGAGGCAATCTGCAAGGAGTTTTACGCGATTCGGCAACGAATTGAGCTGCTAACGGACGAAACCGCTGAGGATGAGGACGACAAGGATGTCCAAGTGCGCGAAAAGGCCAACCTGGCGGCGCTTACCGAGTTCGAGGAGCGGTATTTTCGTCTAAAGGCTAGTCTTACATCGAAGCGAGCTCCCCCACCACCAATCGCGACGACATCCGGAATCGGTCAACCTGGTGACCAGGAATCCTCTTTTTCAAAGGTGAAGCTGCCAGAGATTCGCCTTCCGTCGTTTGGTGGGAGGATTAAGGAGTGGGTCCCGTTCCGAGACAGCTTTTGCAGCCTGATCCATGAGAACAAGCAACTCAACGACATGGACAGGTTCAGCTATTTGAAGTCGGCTCTTTCTGGAGAAGCGTTGCAAGAGATCGAGTCTGTGGAGCTTTCAGCTGCAAACTACACCGTGGCTTGGAAGGCGCTGGAATCTCGCTACGAGAATAAGAAACTCATAGTGAAGGCCCATCTCGATGCTCTTTTCGCCGTGGAAGGCATGAAACGCGAAAGCTACGACGGATTAAGCAACCTCATCAGCGGGTTCGAGAAAAACCTCCAGATGCTGCAGAAGATTGGAGAAGACACTGCTGCGTGGAGCACAGTTCTGGCCTACATGGTGTATTCCCGGCTGGATCCTGCCACGCTACGGCAGTGGGAAACGCACCACAACTCCAAAGACGTGCCAACGTACCAGAACATGATCGCTTTCCTACGCAGCCATTGTGCAGTACTGCAATCCGTCGCTCCCGTGAGTTCGAAGCCGAGCAGCTCCGACTATCGCTCATCGAAGCCATCCGTTTGCCATACCACCGTCAAACCGTCGAGGAAGTGCCCATTCTGTGGAGATTCGTGGCATCCCGCCTTCGTCTGTGGAAAGTTTCAGCGGTTACAAGTTGCGGAGCGCCTCGAAGTTGTTTCCAAAGCAAGGCTGTGTCGGAACTGTCTTAGCCTTGGCCATTGGGCCCGATACTGCGACAAGGGAACCTGCCGTCACTGCCAGCAGAAGCACCACACTCTTCTGCATGGAGCACCAATCAGATCCTCCGTTCCACAATCGCAGTCAAATCCTCCGACACAAACCAGACAACAGCCACAATCCTCGCAACCAAGACCGAACCCGAGACCACAGACATCAAACGCTAGCAACACTACACCCAGCAACTCTCAACGACCGAGCACTCAGTCACCAGCCACCAACACAGCCACATCCACCACTCAAACACACATTGCACTCCCAGTTACTCCCACACACAACATTCTGCTCTCCACCGCCCTTGTGAGGGTCCAAGATCGTCACGGCAATACTATGCTAGCACGAGCCCTGCTGGATTCGTGTTCCCAGCACTGCCTGATGACGAAAGAGTTCTCCAGCAGAATGCATTTCCACGCGTCGCCATCACTTCTCTCCGTTCAAGGGATCGGTTCGTCGATCAGCACGTCGACGAAACTCGTCAGCGCTGTAGTTCGGCCAAGGTTGGAGGACATGTCGGCTTTCTCGCAAGAGATGCATTTCAACGTTCTCCCGCGGCTGACTGTTTCGCTACCGACAGCCAGTTGTAGCATCAGCGGATGGAACCTTCCCGAAGCAGCCTTCCTCGCCGATCCGCGTTTCCACGAACCAGGACCGGTAGACATCATAATCGGAGCAGAGTATTACATGGACCTGCTTCGAAGCGAGCGACACAAGGCGACTGAAGATGGACCTACGCTACAGAATACTGAGTTTGGCTGGATCGTCTCCGGCAAGATACCCGATCACCCTGTCGGTGGATCGCCATCCTTGACTTTCGTCTGCTCCACGAACGATCTTCAAGACCAGCTCACGAAGTTCTGGGACCTAGAAACCTGTCAAAGTCACAGTACGCAGTCACTGGAAGAGTCAGCTTGCGAGGCGTACTTCAACCGTACAACCGTACGAGACGAGGCTGGCAGATTCATTGTGACCCTGCCGAAGAAGGAGAGTGTAATCAGTCGACTAGGTTATTCCGAGACAACAGCAATCAAGCGACTGATGGGAATGGAAAGACGATTCGCAGCTAATCCCGAACTGAAAGCGATGTACGCCGAGTTCATTCGCGAATACCTCGAGCTAGGGCACATGAAGGAAGTGGAACAAGATGCTGGAGAAGAAGTCAGGAGGTACTTTCTGCCGCACCACGCAGTTCTGAAACCGGACAGCACGACCACGAAGCTGCGAGTGGTTTTTGATGCTTCGTGCCAGACGTCGACCGGCGTTTCCTTAAACGATGCGTTGATGGTCGGTCCCGTCGTCCAGGACGACCTGTCCAGCATCTGTCTACGATTTCGAACACACCGAATAGCCGTGAACGCCGACATTGCCAAGATGTACCGTATGATCCGAGTCCAGCCCCAAGATTACCCATTGCAGAGCATCAAGTGGCGGAACGATCCAAGTGAACCGCTTCGAACGTACGAGTTGACTACTGTCACGTACGGCACCTCGTCCGCTCCATACCTGGCTACAAAATGCCTACAGCGTCTCGCTGAAGACCGAAAGGCGTCACACCCCGTAGCGTCCGAAGTCATCGAGAAAGACTTCTACGTGGACGACATGCTCACAGGAGTTGACACAGTTGACGAAGGTCGGCAGCTGGTGAAGGAAGTCATCGAGCTGTCGGATTCAGCGGTGAAACCCGTTACGAAAATGGAACTCCAACAGCGCGGAGCTTCTCGAAGTCGTCCCGGAGAACTTGCGAGATGAACGTTCCATCCTCGCACTAGATTCCGCCGAAACAGCGATAAAAACCCTCGGTTTAGCGTGGGAACCAGCTACAGATGTCTTCCGTTTTACCTTCCCCTCGTTCAGCTGGACTGCGATGATCACGAAGCGCATTGTAGTATCCGACGTTTCGCGCCTGTTCGATCCGCTAGGTCTGGTCGGACCTGTCATCATTCAGGCCAAGATTTTCATCCAGGAGCTGTGGAAGCAGAGTTGCGGCTGGGATGACCCTCTGAGTCCCGAGTTACAGGAGCAATGGCAGGAGTACAGACGCAATCTAGCTGGATTGGAAAACCTAACCGTTCCCCGCTGGGTAGGAACCGGCGGTCATGCTACTACCATCGAGCTACATGGCTTCTGTGATGCGTCAAACAAGGCGTACGGTGCTTGCTTCTACGTGCGAACCATCTCCGAAACGGGGGAGGTGTGTGTGAGGTTGCTGACGGCGAAATCACGAGTCGCCCCACTCGACAACCTGAAAAAAGGGAACAAGCGTCTCTCGACCCCACGGTTGGAGTTATCGTCTGCGTTGCTGCTAGCCCACCTCTTCGAAAAGGTCGTGAGCAGCCTTGGCATACGTGCAAGGTGCTTCTTCTGGACGGACTCAACCATCGTCAAGTGTTGGCTATCGTCGTCGCCGTCAAGATGGAAGCAGTTCGTCGCAAATAGGGTTTCGGAGATTCAGCACATAACGAAGGACGGTGTCTGGAATCACGTTGCTGGACTGCAGAATCCGGCGGATATCATTTCCCGCGGAATGGCTCCCGTACAGCTGCAATACGAATCGCTCTGGTTCAGTGGGCCGTATTGGCTGAGGTCGGACGAATGCAACTGGCCATCAGCCCCACCGATCAGCGAAGACGAATTCGATCCGGTGGATCTCGAGGTCAAGACCGTCTCGGCAGCACTTCCAGTCATCCAACCAAGCGATATCTTCAGCCTCCGATCATCGTTCAGCGACCTCCAGCGCCTCACTGCCTGGATATTACGATTCCGCTACAATTCGCAATCGGCAAACCGAAGTACGCGACGCCAAGAAGCTCTCACGAAACTCGAAGAAGCGACGAAGGTGTTGGTTCGCCTCTGTCAGCAAGAAAGCTTTCCGCAGGAGTTGGCAGACCTGACGAGCGGCAGAGAAGTTAGAGAATCGTCGAAGATCCTAGCTCTAAACCCGCAACTCGAAGACGGAATACTGTGCGTCGGCGGCCGGCTTCGTCACATCGTCGTCGCTTACATCGTCGTCGCGCACTACCATCGAAAGTTGCTGCATGGCGGACAACAACTGATCATTTCGACCGTCCGAGAACGTTTCTGGCCGACAAGCGTCCGGAATCTCGTGCGGAAGGTGCTTCACGAGTGCGTGCCCTGTTTTCGAGTCAGACCCAAGATCCAGGATCAGCTCATGGCTGACCTTCCACCGGAAAGAGTCACTCCTTGTCCACCGTTTCAGCGCGTAGGAGTCGATTACTGCGGCCCGTTTCAAGTCGCTTACCCGCACCGACGTTCTCGGCCAGTGAAGATCTTCGTCGCCGTCTACATCTGCCTCGTTACCAAGGCTGTACACTTGGAGCTGGCGGCAGACTTGTCCGCTCAAGGTTTCATTGCGACCTTGAAGCGCTTCTCCTCCCGGCGTGGCAAGCCGGAGTTAATCATGTGCGACAATGGCAGAAACTTCGTTGGAGCGAGACGTCAACTAGACGAACTTCGTCGGCTGTTCATCAACCAGCAATTCCAGTCAGACGTAGTCAGGGAAGCGAACGAGGAGCAGATAGAATTCCGCTTCATCCCAGCGCGGTCGCCAAACTTCGGCGGACTGTGGGAGTCAGCAGTCAAATCGTTCAAGCTGCTGTTCAAACGGACGATCGGCACGCACACGCTCCTGTACGACGAGATGGCAACGATTTTGGCCCAGGCGGAAGCAGTTCTGAATTCGAGACCGCTGACGCCGCTCAGTAATGACCCGGACGATTTCGAAGCGTTAACTCCCGGGCATTTCCTCATCCAGCGTCCCCTCACGGCCATTCCGGAACCAGATCTGGATGGAATTCCCGAAAATCGACTGTCAGCCTTCCAAAAGGCTCAACGGTACACACAGCAGTTGTGGAAAAACTGGTCCAAGCTTTACCTGTCGGACCTCCACAACCGGACGAAATGGACTGTACGTCGGAACAACATTGCAGTAGGGACCATGGTGGTTCTGAAGGATGAAGAACGACCGCCTCTAAAGTGGCAGCTCGGCCGGGTGACAGACGTTCACGCTGGCGAAGACGGGAATGTGCGGGTCGTAACGGTTAAGACCAAAGACGGCAGCTACCGCAGAGCAGTATCAAAGATCTGCGTGCTGCCCATCCGTGACAATATTGTATCGTCGAACGGGGAGAACTAAGTCTCCTCCACCGGCGGAGGTCGAATCCATCGGCCTCCGCATACCAGTTAAGTCGTTTGTATATTGTAATTTTCGAAAAAAGTAACCCGCTCATTTTTCCCAGTCACGATCGCCCCTGGCTCCGGTCATCCGGAGCAGTCTCCGACCAAGATTCCAATCGAGCCTGTCAAGCGTACCCCTGTCATTCGAGGTCTGTATAGTTTCGGTGGTGGTCAGATGTTGCATGGAATGAAGTTCGTCCAGCATGAATGCTTCAGCGGCGTCCAACGCCAGCGCTTCGGCGCCCCGTTAGTCCCGTACTTTATTTGGTACCACCCTTGACTATTTTGAGGTAACCTGCAACCGCATCTGGTAGAGGGCAGAAGTGCACATTTTGCCCTTGGCGTGCTACAAGTGGTCGTCATCTAGCTTGGCCAGTTGATCGACGCTCGCAGTACGTAGCTTCGTCAAATCAGTAGCAGTCCGTAGGTAATCCCCAGAAGTCATCGTAGCTGAGCAGTGAGAGGGATTCCGATGCCACCCGGCGTCCGCGGAGGCCATGTTGGCCTCCGTTCCAGGCAAGTCCTTTTTTTATTCGATTATAAAGGTAAAAAAGCACCCTCTCATCTGTTCCAGCGATAGCGATCTTCATGCAACATCACCACCGAAATGAGTCAGCCGAGCAGTCAAAGTTCCGATGGCAACCCGCCATCCCAGCACGACAACCCGTCGTTGCAGTTTCGCAGTCACCAGTACCGACGGAAATCCGTCCTAGCGCGACGAATCCTGTCGCTGCAGATCCGCAGCCACAAGTTCCGACATCAGTCCCGTTCGAGCGCGACAATCAGTCGCCGCATATCCACAGTCCAAGTTCCGATGGCATCCCGCCGTCCCAGTGCGGCAATCCGTCGTCTCAGATTCTCAATTACCAGTTCCGACGGCGCACTGCCGTCCCAGCTCGACAACCCGTCGTAGCAGTTTGCAGCCCAGTCCGCAGATCCAGTGAAGTTCCGCCCAGCACCTTAGTATCAACCCTAAATCAACGACCCGTCTATCCAGTACGAGAGTGAGAGGAGCATCGGTACCATCCGGTACCCGCGGAGGCCCGCTGGCCTCCGTTCCAGGGAAGTCTTTTCGAAATGCGATTAAAAAGATGAAAAAGCACCCTCTCATCTCTTACAGCGCTGTATTTCACCCATCTCCAACGAATAGTAGAAGTTCCGACGGCATCCTGCCGCCCCAGCGCGACAATCCGTCGCCGCAGTTTCGTCATCATTCGTTCCAATGACTTTCCACCGTCCAGAGCGACGTTCTGTTGTCGCAGTCCAGCCAGAATCGTAAACGGTGCACTCGTCTAATCCGTCGCCGCAGTCTAACCAGTCCGTCGGAGTAAACATAGAAGCAGAACCTGAAAGAAACGTTACCTATCATCTAGTCCAACAGAACCGATCACCCGATGCGGAAAGGATTCATCTGTGCCACCCGGCGCACACGGAGGCCAAGTTGGCCTCCGTTCCAGGCAAGTCGCTTCATATTTTGATTATAAAGGTAAAAAAGCACCCTTTCATATTTTCAGCGACTTGACCGGCGGCCAGCACCAGAAAACCCGATCCGATCGGCGAAGTAAGCATGCGGCACTCCTACTTACCTGATTGCAGCCTTCTGAATCTCTTCAGCTTCGAAAAAATGTTCTTCTAACGTCGTCGCCTCCGTTTTCCACGTCCGTGAAAGCACCAGCAGCAGATTGAAGCAACATCGAAATCGAGACTATTCGAATGTAGGTCAAAACTGTTGACATTCAAGTCAACCACAGAAACTAGGTCAGTAGTGCGAGTCGGCTCCAGATATATAATGAATTGTTTTGCTCTGTTTTGCTAAGTACATAGCCTTTTGGTTTCGATCCGTCTGATCAAAACAAACTCAAATTGTGTGCGCTTATGTTAGAATAGGATAGGTAATTGTAATCAGAGATTCCAAGGCGGCCGGCATATGTTGGAGCGAGAGAAGAAATAGTTTTCGACACTAGAGTTTTTTGAGCACCCCTATTCTTCTCCAAAAATATTTGCTACTCTCCAACCGGTTCGCTCTTCCTTTATATACCTGCAGCTGGCGATCGTATCGCCGGCTGCGTAATACATAAGCGATGAGTAGAGTAGGTAGCAGATAAACAAATCAGCTGTTTGTAAATCAGTCCAAATAAACCGCCGCGGAGGAAACACATTCTCTTTCGTTACTTTCGAACCGCAATAAAAGTAGTTTTGGTGTTCGCGTGAATAAAGTGTTTCTGTAGTGCAAACGAACGATTTTCTTTCAAGTGTCCGAAGTTAGAAACCGCGGCGGGCGCGAACAGTCGGCTTCATCAAACTTCTCTCGTTGTCCAGCAAACTCAAGGGGGTTCTCCGTCAAGGTCTTCAGTACTCCACAGAATCCAGGAACATTTTCACCCTGTAACTCCAGTTCTGGAAGCCTTGTCCACCATCGAATTGAGATATTCCGTGCGTCGATTCACGTGTTGAGGGACCTATAACCTTTTAAGGGACGACTCGGGTAACGAAGGCGTTCACAAACGAAAACAGTTTATTTGAGAAACACGTCTGTATGACTCGAGGTCTGGCTTGTGAATAACAGTTAGGAAAAAATAACAGCGGTTGGTCACCAAGGGCGTAACCAGGGTGGGGCATTAGGGCGATAGCCTACTGCGTCAATAACTCTGAAATTGAAGACGAGATCACCGAAGCGGAGGAAATCATCCCGGCACTGCGGTAACAGTGCGAGGTGCAGTTGGCCACCGCAGCTTTCGGCTATGGAAGGGCCCGGCAGGGACACCGGTAGCCTTGGTACAAATACCTGTGGCGGACACAAATTAGTACGATAAAGTAAGGAAGCTAAGGTGGGCTGATCAGTATGCCAACTGACCTTGCATGAGCCAACGCAGGTTTGTTTCAGGTGTCTGGAACCTGGATACAAGTCATGGGACTGCAAGGCCCTGACAGGAGCAAGCTATGCAGGCGTTGCGGCGCCGAAAGCCATAAGGCACAAGACTGCACGAGTACATCCACGAGTTTGATTTGTACCGGAAAATCCGTGAACAACAGGCATCCAATGCAATGGGTGGCCCAAGGTGCCCGGGCTTCAAGAAAGCCGCAGTGAACAAATCACAGTGATGAGATACCTCGTCCAGGATTTGTTGTCTACTACCTATGAAGGCTTCATGGTCCCCAAAGTAAACGGGGTCTTCTTCTGTAGCTGCTATGCAGCTCCGCGGTGACTTCAATGTCTGGGCCGTGGAATGGGAAAGCCGTTTCACGAACCAGCAGGGTCAGTCCTGCTAGAGACACTGGTCATGCTAGATGTCGACCTGGCCAAAATAGTGGGACCAAGAGAACCACCAATCGGAACGGCGTGGAGTCGTTTATTCACGTAACTTTTTGTAGTCCTGGCCTAACAAGTAGTTCGAACTGGAGAGTAAACGATGGCTACATTCACAGCGATCACCTGGCGGTTCGCTACAGTATCGACTACAACAACAGTAGGCAGCGGGTAGAGGAAGAGACGGCTAGCCCAAGACCACGCCCTCGCAGAAGAAGGGGTATTTAGGGAGGCGCGAAATGGGGGACCACCGGCTTACTGGTGGACTCAAGCGATTGTGGACCTGCGCCGCGCCTGCCTACGGGCTAGGCTGCGGATGCAGCGAGCACGATCTGAGGAAGATCGAAACGAAAGACGGTTGGTGTTCGCCGCTGCAAAAGTCGCGCTGAAGACCATGATAAGGGCAAGTAAAAAGGACTGCTTCGAAGTTCTCTGTCAGAGTGGCAATGCGAATTCGTGGTATGATGGCTACAGGATCGTGATGGCTAAGAAGAGAGGTGTAATGGCTCCTACAGAACAATTTCCAGAGAAGTTGGAGGGGATCATCGAGGTGATTTTTCCGCGCCATGATTCTAGTCCTTGGCCTCCTTTCGTAAAGCATTGGGTTGGCGATAAGGAGAGGGTCACCGATGTGGAACTTGCGGGGATAGCAAAGTCCCTTAGCGTAGGTCAGGCCCCAGGTCAGGACGGAGTTCCGAATCTGGCCTTATAAGTAGCTATTGCAGAGGCTCCCGAGATATTGAGGTCTGCTATGCAGAAATGTCTGGACGAGGAAGTTTCCCATAAGTATAGAAGAGGCAGAGCCTGGTTCTATTGCTAATGGCGGGGAAACCACCCGGAGACCCGTCGGCATATAGACCAATATGCTTTGTCGACAAGGCGGGATAGGTATTCGAAAAGATCATCCTCAACAGAGCACCTTCGAGTAGCCAGTTCGGCTTCCGGAAGAGGAGGTCGACCGTAGACGCTAACCTGTCGGTTACCGCCGGGAAAGCACTCGAGCGTAAGAGAAGGAGGATTCGGTACTGTGCAGTAGCGATGTAAGGAACGCGGTTAATAACGCCAGTTGGTCAGCTATTGGCGATGCGCTCCTGCGTCTGGGGATACCCGGGTACCTGTACAAGATTCTCGGAAGTTACTTCCAGAATCGAGTACTACTTTACGACACAGAGGTGGGTCGGAAGTGCTTTCACATAACCTCATGAGTCCCGCAAGGTTCCACCCTGGATCCGGTGTTTATGGATTGTCATGTACGACGAGGTGTTGCGGTTAGAGTTCCCGGTTGTAGAAGGGATTGTCGGCTTTGCTGACGACATTACGCTGGAGGTCTACGGTGAATCGATCGAAGAAGTGGAACGGACTGCTGCCCTCTCGATCATCCTTATGGTCAGGAATGCTCACAAGTTGACAGTTTTTCTCAAAACCCGGGTGTTGTGCCTACTCGTCGCATTAAGTACACATTCTAGAGCAATGCAGAAGAGTAGGCATGAGAGTCCGTCACCTTGTCGTACTTCACGGCGAGACCCGAATGAGCTACCTTAAGCAAGGGAGTTGTATCATTTCTGTTCTCTGCTACACTGACGTAGTCGTTTCCTTTGTTGCCAGGGGACTACGTTCTTCACGCCATTCAGGTGCTTGACGAAGTGCTTTGTCCACCTTTTAATCACCTAACATCCGTCCTTTAAGAGGCTACATACTCGCCCAACGCTCGCCAAGTCACGCTCCCCCTGGTCCGCTTATCGTGCTCTCTGCGCTCAACGCCTTCTTGTGCCAACCGGATCAGCGGCAAACACCAGCTTTGCAGGGTTGTTGACCGGCATTCTTGCAACATACCCTGCCCACCGTATCCTTCCGGCTTTGGCCACCTTCTGGATGCTGGGTACGTCGTAAAGTAAAGTAAAGTGGTTCATTCTTCTCTGGCACATCGCCGAAGATCGTCCTTAGCACGCGTTGCTCGTAAACTCCGAGTGCTTGCATGTCCTCCTCGTGCATGGTTCATATCTCGTGTCCGTAGAGGACCACCGATCTTGTGCATTTGATGCGTGGGCGAATCTTTTTAGACCGCAGCTTCATCTGGAGCCCGTAGCAGGCCTGTCTTCCGCTGATGATGCACCTTCGAATTTCACGACTCACGTTGTTGTCAGCCGTCAGTAAGGATCCGAGGTAGACGAATACCTCCACCACCTTCAAGAGGCTCCCACCCTTATTTTCGTGGCGTTTTTTTTTCTTCTGAAAAAGATGGATCTGCTGTTCCCCCGTTTCACGTTCTGCCGGATTCCATGCTGCTACATTACCGTTCGCATACTTCTCGTCGGGCGCTTCGTTCCATCAACTATTGCTTTACGTAACGACGGTACTCTCGGCGGCGTCTGGTGTGCCTGCGTTTACTGTATTCCGGCAGTGAGCTAGTACAGTGTGGGTGGGGCTTTGAACTACATATCTTATCGTCGACTAGACCTACCTGAGCGTATTAGTCCTCTTGTGATACAAGTGCACCGTAGTGCACGATCAGTAAACCCCTGATAAATTATCTAATTGACCCTTTTCCCTATTGCAGGTAAATTCTTCAACCTCTCGCTGCTGCCTTCCTCCGGTAAGTAGAGGAAACCTTCCAAGCACTCACGAGCGACGATGCGGTTTTAGGGTTTTGTCGTCGTACAAAGCGCGCGGAAGTCAACGTGCGCCAGCGGTGATGATGACGCCAAATCCGTTGCAAACACGGCTCCAGAGATCTGTTCCTTCATCTGATTGAGACAAATAGGAAGAAGAAAAAAAAACGCACCAGTCAGGGTGTGGTGTGTGCGCTGATGTGCTGTTTTTTTTTAACTCTTACAGTGTATTAATTACGTATCATAGTGGTGGTTATAGAAGAGACCCCAAGATATTCATCAGCACTGGAAAATTATTGTTTTCCTTTTCTGCGGCTGTTGTATTCTTTATTCCCAACGCTTCGTTTTAGAGCTTATCAATCAAAACAAATGTTTACACCTACCTATTCCTCACGCGTAAGAAGCAATTTTCTCTTTTTAAGTATGTATTTGGTGGGGTTGTATCCCTTTTTGGCGTAATAGTCGTTTGGCCAAAAGGGATAGAGCCATCTATAATAGGCATAAAATGATACCAACTAATAGTGTAGCATGGCCAATCGGGAAGAAATGCGGTGGGACGCGTTCCGTCCCGCATCGTTTCCCCTCTGCTGTAGGATTTTAGTATCGATACTAGCTTTATTAATGTATTAAGCGAAACAACACTTAGATAAATCCAATCAATTAATAATCAAAGAGAATTACCTACCGGGTACTGTGTTTAGACAAGACATTCGTGCATGCTAGCTAATAAGCGACTAAAAACATTCCGATTTATTGTAAACGGTGGACTTGTGTGCAAACAAGACAAACAAACGTCATCAATCGCTACTATCGATGTAGAGGAGTGATTAAGTAAATTAAATTATTTAGATATGGCAATTGCAATTGGATGAATCCCACTGTCAGGGGGAGACGTAAGCTTATGTTGCTTGTAATACAGGGGATTTATTAGGCAATCGGACACAGAAAGGTTGGAAGGGGTTTAAATTTATTCAGAACTTGTTCATGGAAAACTGGTGGAATTTATTTACTTGTTCTCTTTTTATTCAGTAATAAATGTAATCACAATCATGTTTCGGAACTCGGGCAGCATGGGTGACCCTAACGATCATCTTGCTCGTACTTCGCCCTTAACACCACTCAAGGATAATGAGCAATAATTGCCAATTATTACTTCTTTTGGGATATTTTTACCTTCTGTTTCTTCAAAGTAGCATTGAGCAAGTTTGGCTGAGACATCGATTCGAATCGGACCAGCAGAATCGATTCGTCGAATTAATCGATTGCTTTGAATCGATGTTTTCACATCGGTTCGGTATTATTAAATGTTACAAAACCATAAAATGCTTGCAGCATGGAGTACAAGTTAATGGGATGATTTATTTGTCTTAATACATTTATTATCATAAATTGTACATCGAACCGTCTCTGGAGGAATTCCTGGATGAATCCTTGGAAAATTCCTGCAGAAATACCCTGAGGACTCCCTGGAGAAATCGTTGGATGCATGCCTGGAGCATATTCTGGAAGAAATGTTGAAGGAATCTTTGGATGAACTCCTAGAGGATTCTCTAAAGGAAATCTGGGAGAAATCCCTGTAGAAGAAACATCTTCACGAATGTTTGGAGGAATCCTTAGAGAAATTTCTGGAGAAATTCTTGGAAGAACTCCTGAAGGACTTTTTGAAAAAAATCGTTGGAGGAATCCCTGAAGCAATTTCTGGAGGAACCTCAGGAGGAATGCCTGGAGGATCTTCTGGACAAATTCCTGGAAGAATCCCTGGTGGAACTCCTGGAGAAATTCCTAGAGATATTCTTGAGGAAATTTCTGATTCACTGGAGTAACCTTCAGAGGAATTCTGGGAGGAATTCCTGGAGAAATTTTTGAAGAAATTCCTAGAGGTATTCCCCGAGAACTATATTTGGAGGAATCGTCGGACAAATTTCTGAAGTAATCTTTATAAAAATCCTAAGAGGAATCGCTGGAGAAATTGCTGAATAAATTCCTAGAGGAGTTCCCAGAGGAATTCCTGCATGAAACCCTGGAATAAATTCCACAAAGAATTTCTAAAGGAATCCATGGAGGATTTCCTGGAGGAATTGCTGAAGGAATTTACGAAGGAAGGAATTCCTGGATCAATTCTGGGAAGAATTCCTGGAGAAATTCCTGAAGAAATACCTGGGGTAATTCCTGGAGAAAATCTTGGTGGAATTCCCAGAGAAATGTGATGGACTCCGGAGAAATGCCGGCATGAAATCCACGAAGAATGTCTGGAAGAATGCCTGGAATAATTCCTGGATAAATTCCGTGAGCAATTTCTGGGGGCATTTCTGAAGGAATCCCTGGAGAATTTCCAGGAGGATTCCTGAACAAATCCTTGAAGGAATTCCTAGAAGAATCTCAGAAGGAATTGCTGTAGAAATTCTTAGAATAGGGAATCGCGCCACTTGGGCGGTGGCTTCTATATACGTTTGTTTTCCACTATAACTCAGTCAAATTTGAACCAATTGACACAACTTTTGAAATGTGGCGAGATAGGTATAGTATCTACCCGTGTACAACATTTCAAGTCAATTGGTTCAAAATTGACTGAGTTGTAGTGGAAAACAGACGAATATAGAAGCCACCGCCCAAGTAGCGCGATACCCTAATTCGTGGATAATTTCCGGGAGGAATTCCTGGGGAAATTTCTGAAGGAATTCCTAGAGGATTTTTTGGAGAAATTGCCGTAGATATTGTGGAGGTATTCCTAAAAGAATTCCTGGAGGCTTAGCACAATTCCAAGAGAAATCCCTGGAGACATGTCTGTAGGAATTCCTGGACGAATCTCTAAAAAAATCCCTAAGAAATTTCTAAAGGAATTCCTGGAGAAATCCCTGCATACATTCCATGGCGAATCCTTAGAGAAGTCCCTGGAAAAAAAACTGTAGATTTTCCATGAAGAACTACTAGAGCACTTTCAGGAGGAATCTCTAGAGGAATAGCTGTAGGAATCTCTGAAAAAATTCATAGAGGAATCTCTAGAGAAATTTCTAGAGGAATTCCCGGACGAATCCCTGTAAGAGTTTCTAGAGGAATCCTTGTGGGAATTTCCAGAGGAATCCTGGAGGAATCCCTTGAGAAATTCTTGGAGGAATCCCAGGATGAAATCCAAGGATCAATTTCTAGGAGAAGTTTCTGAAGAAATCCAAGGAGGAAGTACTGAAGAAATCACTGAAACTCCAGAGGAAATCCTGAAGGAATCCTATAAAGAGTATGCAGTGGAACTTTTGTAGCAATGCCTGAAGGAGTTCCTGAGAAACCACAGGAGGAAACTTGAAAGCAATCCCAAGAGAAATTCCTAAGGGAATCTCTAAACAGGAAGGAATCCCAAAGAGAGTGCTCGGAGGCATTTTCAAAATAATCCTGGAAGTTGTTCCCGAAAGAATCACAGAAGGAATTTCCAGGTGAATCCCTGGAGGAACCTTGGAGAAATTTGAATTGAATTATGAATCCCGGAAGCAATTCCTTGCGAAATTCCTTAGGGAATCTCACGAGAGTTTTCTTAGCAAATTCCTGGAAGAATTTATGCAGCAATCCCTGGATAAAAATTTGAAGAAATTCATGTCTGCAGTAATTTCTAGACGAATTATTGAAGGAATACTTGGATGGACTCCTAATGGATTTTTAAAGAAATTCCTGGAATACCTAATTTTTGAATAACCTCTCTAGCAAACTTATCTGAAAGAATTTCTGTAACACATTCCTGCAGAAATACTTCGAATAGTTGCAAATGGAATTATTAGAGCATTCTCCTGCGAAATTCTGAAAGGAATATATGTAGAAATCCTTGAAGAAATCTCTGAAGTAATAGCTGCAGAAATACCTTAACCCTTTGAAGCCGGAATTTTTCCAAGCGTTCTTTTGGAGTTTTTTCTACATTTTTCTGTAGTTTTGGTATTCAATAGTATAAAAACGGTAGAATATTATGCTGAATATTTTTTCTGGACATCCTAGGTCATCCAAACTATTCTTGAGTTTAGATCCTAAAGTCTATGGCTGTAACGGTAACTTCTTTCATTATACAAAGCTGCGATTTGCAATCTATCATGTCCAGTAAGTCTTCTGAAAATTCAATAGACAGTAACAGATCATTTGGGATATCCTAGATCATCCAAACTGTTCTTGAGTTTAGATCCTAAAGTCCACGGGTGTAACGATAACTGATTTCATTATACAAAGCTGCGATTTCTAATCTTTCATGTCCAGTAAGTCTTCTGAAAGGTAAATAGACAATTTCACATCGGTCGGGATATCCTAGGTCATCCAAACTGTTCTTGAGTTTAGATCCTAAAGTCTACGGGTGTAACGGTAACTGCTTTCATTATGCAAATCTACGATTTGTAATCTATCATGTCCAGTAAGTCTTCTGAAAGGTAAATAGACAATATCACATCGGTCGGGATATCCTAGGTCATCCAAACTGTTCTTGAGTTTAGATCCTAAAGTCTACGGGTGTAACGGTAACTGCTTTCATTATACAAAGCTGCGATTTCTAATCTTTCATGTCCAGTAACTCTTCTGAAAGGTAAATAGACAATATCAGATCAGTCGAGATATCCTAGGTCATCCAAACTGTTCTTGAGTTTAGATCCTAAAGTTTACGAGTGTAACGGTAACTTCTTACATTAAAAGCTATGATTTGTAATCCATCATGTCCAACAAGTCTTCTGAAAGTTACAGTTGTTGTTTTTATCAACTAAGCTTCATAACAGTAGGGAGCCCATAATATCCCAAAAATATATAAAAACGCGTATTACTCCTCTAACTGCTTTGGTAAGTACAGCGGATTATGTAACATCTTAACGTTGTGGAAAAAGCTATTATCACAAGTGTAGACCTGAAGCTATGGTCTCCGGAGTAGTGATGTTGATCTGGAATATCTCAAAACTATCATTACAGATTACAGTCTAAAGTTCATTGTGAGGCTAACTACTGTTACTATCAAGAGCTAAACTTCAGGATAGTTTGGACGACCTTCAATGTCCCAAAGGTTCATAAAAATATATAGTACACTTTAGGTTGGTCCAGTCACCGCTATTGATTATGAAACGTTACTCAGTATGTCAGATATAGCTGATGTTACGAGTGTAGACCTGAAGTTCTGAACTCATGGATAGTTTGGCTGACCTGGAACATTCCCAAAGTGTCTCTAAATGACATTTGAGATTTTAAGATCTTCACGGATGTCAGCAGATCCTATGCTATTATTTATGGTGAAAACACAAAGTTTTTCTTGTAGATTTGAAGGGCTTCATTATAGAACAGTTTGGACGACCGTGAATGTCCCAAAGGTTTATAATAAAAAAGAACTTCAGATTGTTCCAGTAACTGCGGTTGATTATGCAGCGTTACTCAGTATAACAGATATGGATACAGTTACGAGTGTATACCTGAAGTCCTGAACTCCAAGGAAGTTTGGCTGACCTGGAATATCCCTGTAGTGTCTCTAAATGTCATTTCAGATTTCAAGAGCTTCACGGATCTCAGCAGATTATGCTATGCTATTATTTATGGTGAAAACACATAAAATTTTTCTTTTAGATTTGAAGTGCTTCATTATAGAACAGTTTGGACGACCGTGAATGTCTCAAAGGTTTATAATAAAAAAAATGGACTTCAGATTGGTCCAGTAACTGCGGATGATTATGTAGCGTTTCTCAGTATAACAGACATGGATACTGTTACGAGTGTAGACCTGAAGTCCTGAACTCCAAAGTAGTTTGGCTGACCTGGAATATCCCTGTAGTGTCTCTGAATGACATCTGAGATTTCAAGAGCTTCGCGGACCCCAGTAGATTATACAATACTATTATATATGGTGAAAACACATAAAATTATTCTTGTTGATTTGAAGGACTTTATTATAGAACAGTTTGGACGACCCTAGATGTCCCAAAGGTTTATAATAAGCTCTTAGACTTCAGATTGCTGCAGTAACTGCGATTGATTATGTAGCGTTTCTCAGTTTAACAGATATGGATACTGTTACGAGTGTAGACCTGAAGTCCTGAACTCCAAGGTAGTTTGGCTAACCTGGAATATCTCTATAGCGTATATAAATGACATTGTAAATGCCAAGAGCTTCACGGATCCCAGTATCTTTTGCAATGCTATTAGTTGTGGCGGAAATGCATAAAATTATTCTTGTTGATTTGAAGGACTTCACTACAGGACAGTTTGGAACACCTAGAATATCCCAGAATATAACACCTTTTGATATTCTTGATGAAGGCTAAATTAGCATTAGCATTAGCATTAAGCGAGTCGCACAAATTCGTAGGTGGTACAGTCCTAGACCGCTGTTATGAGGGTTGCCTCCTTCCCGTCCGGACCAAAGCACAAAGATTTGGAACTAATCTCTGACTCTTAGACAAGACTGACGCAATCCTCCAATGGTCGAGCACTGTCCTGGCCACGTCCTTGCGACTGCTGAGGAATGGGAAAGGATGGTTAGTTTTGGACACCTATGAAAAATGTAGACAACTCTACGATCTCTCAGGCCTAGGTGTCACGGGAATTTGGGTGTTGTTAAGGGTAAACTCCAAAGGATACGCTTGGTTAACGTTCAGGCACACCATTGTTAGACTGCTTCGAATCAGTTGTCTGCCCAATTCATCCTGTGGTTTCCTGATCATCTTGTTGGCATTTGGTTGAATTACTAGATTCTTCGGTTGATAATCTGAAATATAAAATAATATTAACCCTTTCTTTCCCACAAGGTTTTTTGACATTTAAAAATAGATAAAATGGTTTCTAAACAAATCACCAGAACAAAAGATGTATAGTTTTACTCCAAAATATCGTTAGAAATGAAAAATTTGATTTTTGAGGTGGATCACCTGTGATCCATTGGGAAGATGGATGCACTGAAGGCACATATATACAAATTTTGTTTTTTTTTTTATTTGTATATTGTTTTTCCTCAAAACTATATAGGTATTTCGTCCATCACACCTTTAATTCATCTTGAGATTCTAATCTAGCCCTTCTGCAAAACTTAATGAAACTTGTCGGACTTCTTACAGTTATCATAAGTAGTTATTCGAACATGGCTCGCTTAGAATCTATGGATTCTCTTCTCGTACCATATATACCCTCCTGGATTAATCTGCGACATATTGCCGGCGATAAATAGATAATATTATATGAAATAATGACATTTTTACATGAAACACTATTAACAATGGCAAATTTCTTGGATGTAAACAAACATGCTAACAAGGAACAGGTTAGATCAGAAAGTATAAAAATGTCGTTATGTTCCCAATGGATCACTGATGATCCACATGTTTGTTCATTAAATTAGTGTTTTATTGTCAACTTGTTTGTAAAACAATATTTTATTGTGGTCATATACATACTATAGGGCACGTTAGTATTTTTTTCCGTTGAGAAAAATGTTCAGGCTTCGGAATATCGAATTTTTGAATATTGTTTGAATTAAAATAGAAAAAATACCGACTTTCGCTAAATCATTAAGCTCTAGAACATAAACGAGCAGAGAAATTTTGACCAAACTTTGCATAATAGTTCATTAAACATATACAAACATCTGATGAAAAAATGGAAATTATCTAACTTATCCTGTATTTGTATGAACAGTGCAAAGTAGTGGATCACCTGTGCTACCATGGGAAAGAAAGGGTTAACATCGGATATTCTTGATGAAGGCTAAATGGATACATATAAACGAAACCCACATCCAAGTTTAGCTTTTAAAACAACTGGTATGTCAATTGAATTATTTCGTTTTTTCAAATTTCATGGTGTTCAGGATGTTCTAGGTAATCAATGAAGTCCCAAATACAAATATCCCAATTTTTCCCTAATAGAGGACTCAATTTGCAACAACTTTGCCAAAGACAGTATTCTGTTTTATTGAATGGGTGAATTTATACAGCCGTTTCTATGTTGGGGTCATATATGACCCCTCCGGTTCCAAAGGATTAAAGGATCTCTGGAGAAATTCCTGAAGGAAACCTCGAAAACAGCACTTGAACAATCAATGGAGGAACCTTTAAAGATATCCCAAGACAAATTCCCGAAGAAATGTCTTGTGGAATCCATAGATGAATTCCTGCATCACTGCACTTCCATCACTCTGTGGAAAAAAAATCCTGTAGGAATTGCTCATACTCATATAGTTTACGAAACTAGAAACAAATCTTAAACAGTCATCTTGATTCCACAAAACTGCAATGCCTATTTGCATATCCACATAACGGGCCGCTTAAAAGTTATCTCAAATCAGCCCCCATCCAGAAAAAAATCCTAGCTACGCCAATGATTTTACGACTCTGTGTCGAAAATTGATATAACGTTGAGACAATATACATTCTGAAGAAAAATGAAAATTTTATATTTTTGAATCGAAAGAAAAATCGATTCCGTAGATTTTGTGGGGCTTCAACATTGATTCAAAAAATCGATTAATCGAAACAAAAACATCGATGTTGTGAACATCGATTTGAAATTGCCCAACGCTACTTCAAAGGCAACTCGTACTTGAATATCTTAGGCGCTTCACAGAATTTCGGCCTTCATTATGGCCAAAAACTTCTCAATCGGAAAAAGTTCAGGCAAATGTGATGGGCAACGCCATCTTTGAAATATTACGGATCGAAAGATAAGGTTGACGTTTAAATGAATTCAACTGCTTCCTTGCTTTCTCTGAGTCAGCTGCCACCACATACGACCAAATTTTTCAGTAATATCGGTACTATGTTTTCATGGACAACTTTTTTTATGATTTCGGAAAACTTTCGACCCACACTGCTGGTGGAAGCATAGTTGTCCCATGTGCATTTTTGGCAATATTGAATTTTTGCAGCCCATGACCATATATCGTGGGGTACTACCATATGGGGAAATAAAAATAGGTAGTTTGTTCCGGAAATTGTTGAAAAAATGCATGGCCGATTTGTAACATTCTTAAAAGTGGACGCATAAGCGTCACGTTTCATTAGAAATCATATGGAACTATAAAATCGCTCTAAAACAAAAAAAATAGTGCTCAAATTAAAAATTGGTTGATGTTAGAACACGATTCAGCACTTATACTTCATAGTTGAGACAATTTACTTTTTTCGAACTTTGGACGCGATTTTCTTGATTGTCTGTTTTTGCACATGGGACATTTATGCGTCCACCGGCAGCACAAGTGTCCGACAAGGATGACAAAAAAAAAATAAGACATCCCCAATGGTTGATGATAACGAGATGTAATGTAGTCAGAGCGCGATGTGTCCTGTTCCCCGTTTTCTGATATTAAGTATTTTATGAACACACTGTTTAATTTAAAACCACCACCCAAAATCGATTATATCTGTGTATATGTATGTAAGTACACCTATCTGGAATATGAGGTACTCACTATAACATATAGGATTCCATCTATTGTTACTCATCCCGTGTCGGATGTTTTGTTTTGTTATAAATTTTTCATTGTTTCCTTCAATAATTTTCGTCTGTGTACTATAATACTTATGACAGGATTTTACTTTTGTGGTTCTTCTCCGAACTGTTGTTTTGGTATAAAAATACACTCTTTGCCACCGTTATTTTTTTTAGGAATAAGGCTGATGTCGTTTAATTACCGTTATTTTCACTCATAATTATTACTAACTATTATTATTATTATTATTGATTTCCTTTTGTTACGTGTCGAATGTGACTTGGTTGAAGCAATATTAAATATTGATGAATACTGTTGAAAATGAGGATGAAGGTGGTGTCTTATTCTTCCGAAAGAAAGCCTTTGAACCTACAGCAACATTTTACACTTAAAAAAATCCGCACATATTTATTGGAAAAAATCCATCTCACTCCATTATTACAATCTACATACAGTGTCGGACAAAATAATAAGACCACCACCCGTTTTTCTTACAAAATGGCCAAGTTTGACGATGTGATACTCGGTTTCTAGTGAACCGATTTGGCTGAAATTTTGACAGTCGCCATGGAATTACGTGAATTTTGATTTGTATTTAATTGATTGAGTTCTGTTCACTACATCAAAAGTTATGGATATACGAAACGACAAAATAACACAGTGCAACATTTTTTTGTCTCAAGAGCAAACTTATGTGTCTCCGAAGGATTTTGGGCAGCTGAATCCGAATCCGGGCTAAGATTTGCTCCAACACGTCACAATTTTGAGCTATACCTTAATTTATAGGGCAAAATATGCGATTTTGGGCTTTTTTGACTGCCAGCCGTTAAGCATGGAAATATTTTTATTGAGCAATAAAAAGTTTAATTGGTCAATTAACATCTAAATTAACGACTCATGCAAAATATTTCGTTTTACCTAATCAAATTTGATACATTTAAGCATTTTATGTTAGTATGAAAACTTGCATGCAACTTTTGGAAGGTGACTTGTATGGGAAATATCGTACCTAACATAAATCACTTAAAACTATCAAATTCGATTTGGTAAAACGAAATATTTTGCATGAGTCGTTAATTTAGATGTTAATTGTCCAATTAACCATTTGATTGCCTAAAAAAATATTTCCTTGCTTAATGGCTGGCAGTCAAAGAAGCCCAAAATCGCATATTTTGCCCTATAAATTAAGGTGTAGCTCAAACTTGTGACGTGTTAGAGAAAATCTGAGCCCGGATTCGGATTCAGCGGCCCAAAATCCTTCATGGACACATAAGTTTGCTCTTGAGGCAGACAAAAAGTTATTTTTTGTTACGCTGTGTAATAGGACCACTTTTAGATTGCCATTACCAAAGGATGTATGTGAGTATCTGATACTTGATGATTGATATACAAGTACTAAAATTCAGGATGCCATTTAAACTTGGGGACATTTTTATTTAATTAACCACAAATAACCATCATAAAAATTTGGTGTTAGAATTTTGTCGCACCGTTTATCTGTAACATTGAAAGTAGTGAACAGAACTCAATCAATTTAATACAAATTAAAATTCCCGTAATTTCATGTCGGCTGTAAAAATTTCAGACAAATCGGTTTACTAGAAACCGAGTACCATATCGTCAAACTTGGACATTTTGTATGAAATAGGACCGGTGGTCTTATTATTTTGTCCGACACTGTATATGCGCGCACATAAACGATCTCCACGCAAGGTTGCACATAAAATCTAATATTCGGATGGAAAATATGTGCAGCGGCATTTATATTCTAAATGCGTAATTTGAATTTATGTGCGATGCATTTATTTCAGCAAAATTCTATGTGTGGGCACATGGAAACTAGATGCGGATTTTTCTTAGTGTACCAATGGGGCACGTTCGATGTAGTACTAGATTTATAGTAATGAGCTGAATTTTAGTATGGTGAGAAGGTCTATTCTTCGTTTCTGCAATAAAATGGTGCAAAAAGCGTGGGTATTATGATTATTTGTCTAATTTGATGCTGTTTGAGCAAAACTTTGGATACCTATGTTGTTTATGTTGCAAGAAATGGAGAAAACAACAACACTGTTGCCCAAAGTTTTGCTCAAACAGTATCAAATTAGACAAGGAATCATAATATCCACGCTTTTCGCACTATTTCATTGCAGAAACGGAGAATTGACCTTCTCACCATATGTTGCCACATCTGGCAGCACTGACGGTACGGAAGGCGAGCCGAACCACAAAGCCCCTCGTACATCTTCCCACACTAATTAGAACAGCGATTAATATGTATTGTAATCCATGACGGGTGAAACTGTCACACAACCGATAGCATTTTGGCAAGTCATCTTGATATAGCAGCTGAATTAGACTCGAGATAGATTTATTCTACAATTTTATTACTCGTGAATTAGTTTAAACCAATTAAGTTAGCTAAGCTGATAGTTGATCGCTGACAGTAGTAAGTGAATTAAATTATTGTATGAATTGAATCCAATATTAGTTGTTTTAGGTCGTTGGGCGAGTTGTTTGAAGTGTCGCGTATTTGCATCGCTTAACTCGGCGAGCTTCTAGAAACTTCTTTCCGAACTACGTCACACTAGCTGTAAGTTACATGAAATTACATCTAAATTAAGATATATTTGTAAAATACCGAATTACGATTAGGGTCGCGTCCACGCTGAAGAGTTGGATTCAAACTACATTGTAGCCGTAAAGGCAGAAGAATTTGTTGGACATCGTATACCCTTAAGAGACCAATTTGTAAGTATAACGCAACTCTACCATTGAAGGTTTCTCACTAATAAAATGAAATTAGCTTCAAGATCTACGTCACCCAACACCTGGCGTTTCTCTGAGGAGGTCGACAACAAGGGGAAGATCCAACAAACTTGAAGAAATTGCTGTTAGCATATCGGCGGAAGGATGCCGGAAACAGACCGGAATGACTGTAAGGTATGCCGTAAGTCAAATAACCTGGACAACATGGTGTTCTGCCCGCGGTGTGAGGAGTGGTTTCACTACCAGTGCGCTGGAGTCAACGAATCCGTTGTGGATCGAAGCTGGGTATGTGGGAATTGTTCGATTCTGCCACCAGTCGACCCGCCGGGACAAACGAGTACTCCGGTGAGTAGTATAGCCATCGGGCCAATCCCGTCCTCCATTAGCCAACCCGCGAGCAGCGTGCCGTCCAGAATTTCATTGCCAACCATAGTTCCCGCCCCAGTGGATGGACAATCAATTCTTACCGAGCAGGCTAGGGCGAGCCTCCAGTGGATCCAGGAGCAGCGAGAGATATTAGAGCGAGAAATGGAGGAGAATTACAAGCAGGAAATGGAGCGAAAACGCCTGGAATTGAAGAAGCTGGCAAATGAAGTGATGATGGGAATAATCGATACTACGAAGGATGGATTAGCCAACAGTTTGGAAGACCAGCCGGGGGCAGCGGCGGCAGGTGTCAGCAAAGTGCAGAACTGGATGCAACAAATGGTCGGCGAGATGAAGAACCTCTCGGTAGCCCAATCATTTGGAAGACCAGAGGTGCCAACGACGAGCGTGCCTATGTTCGACATCAGTTCTGTTCCGACAACCAATTTGAGTGTGTTTGATCCGACTTCGTCGTCAACGCTTCACGGAGTTCCGGACAGGTCAGCGGTTGCTCCTACGACAACGTATCCATCAGTTCATCTCAGTTCAGCAGCATTCATTCAGTCACAATTGAGTAACTCAGTGAATCCCTCTCCCGTTCCAACCTCTTCAGCTCCTCCAGCCACGATGGTACCGCCGCAATTAGCAAGTGGTGCACAGTCTGAGTTCGATACCTTCGGGAGACTGGCAACTGCACCCAGAGGACTGGCTAGTCGAGTGCCAAACATATCCGGGTTGGGAGTCAACATTCCAACGAATGTAGTGACAGCTTGTTCCGTGATGCCAGCAGTGGGCTCTAATTATCCGGGGGTTTCATTGTGTCCTGCTACTTCAGGGATAGGTAACACATTCTCACTCTCGACAAGACAGCCTCCCAATTATATTGGACCGCTGCCCAATGAGAGAGCTCCAGAGGTACAGTCTGTAGCTTTCCCAGCGTCTAGGCCAGGGGTGGCATTGGATGGGAGGATGATAAGCAGCGGACAATTTTTCCAACAACAACCACTACCGGGGCTTGCATCGAATATCGGAGTGGCCGGTGGATTTCCGAACGTACAAAATAACACTCCAGTACAGCCAAGGCTTTACGATCCTGTGGGACAGCATCTGGCTCCCACTCAACACCAATTGATGGCAAGACAGGTCATGCCCAAGGACCTCCCTTCTTTCAGGGGGGATCCTGAGGATTGGCCGCTCTTCTATAGCGCTTATGTTAACTCGACAACGGCGTGTGGCTATACCGATGTTGAAAACTTGGCCAGACTGCAACGAGCGTTACAGGGAAGGGCGTTGGAAGTTGTCAAAAGTCGTTTGCTGCTTCCAGCGTGTGTACCACACGTCATGAACACACTCTATATGCTGTTTGGGCGTCCTGAACTGATAATCCAGACATTGTTGAATAAAATTCGCGATGTCCCTCCGCCAAGAGCCGATCGATTAGATACCCTGATCTCCTTTGGGATGGCCGTTCAGAATTTGTGTGACCACTTGGAGGCGGCGGGGCAATTGGCTCACTTATGCAATCCGACTCTGCTACAGGAATTAGTGGAGAAGCTTCCAGCTCAACAGCGCTTGGATTGGGCACTGTATAAACGCCAGTTTGTTGCAGTTGACCTACGCGCGTTTGCCACCTATATGTCTACATTGGTAGCGGCGGCCTCGGAAGTCACGGTGCTTGCGGACACCAAACATTTGCGACCAGCCAAAGTGGGTTCAGCGAAAGAGAAGAATTTTCTTAACGCGCATTCAGTACCCGAGCCAGCGAAGAAGGAAGTTAAGGAGGAATACATCCCGATGGTCCTGTGCTTGGCGTGCAACGGCGCTGGCCATAAGGTCAAGGACTGTGCCGTCTTCAAGAAGTGGGGGCCTGAGAGCCGATGGAAGACAGTTCAAGACCATCATCTGTGTCGGACGTGCTTGGGGAAACATGGGCGTCGTCCGTGCAAATCGCAGGCGTGCTGTGGCATCGAAGGCTGTCAGCAGCGGCATCACCAGCTGCTGCACACACAGTTTCAGAAACAGCAACAACCAGCCGAATCAAAACCAAAGAATCCAAGCAAAGGCCCTGTGGAAGGTGTGAACGCTCATCATACAGAGGAGAAATCGACGCTGTTTCGAATCCTTCCAGTAAGACTGTTCTGGAAAGGTAAATCGGTGGAGACGTTCGCTTTCCTGGATGATGGATCGTCCATGACGCTAGTGGAGCAATCGATTGCGGATCGCTTGGGAATCAACGATGGGGAATCTCTACCTCTGTGTTTAACTTGGACCAGTGACGTGAACCGGCAGGTACCGAACTCCCAACGAGTTTCGCTGAAAATCTCGGGTGCAGGGAAAGAGGAACAATATGCTTTGATCGATACCCGAACCGTTGGTAATTTGAAGCTCCCAATGCAATCGTTGAAATATGAGGACCTGGCACGGCAGTACACCCACTTACGGGGATTGCCAATCAGAAGCTACGACTCAGTTGTACCAGGTATTCTGATCGGGTCCAATAACGCTGGCCTTATTGCATCATCGAAGCTGCGTGAGGGTCAATTGGGTGATCCAATAGGAGCCAAGACGCGTCTAGGCTGGACCATCTATGGATATGCAGTCGACCGCGAGATAGCACCAAACTTCAGCTTCCATATCTGTGAGTGCCACGAGGCACACAAGACGGATCAAGAGCTTCACGACCTGGTCAAACATCATTTCTCTCTCGAAAATGTGGGAGTGTCAGCAAGCCAAACTCCTGAGTCCGATGAAGACAGGCGTGCTCGCCGAATTTTGGAGGAGACGACGAAACGAACTTCACAAGGCTTTGAAACGGGTTTGCTGTGGCGAACCGATTCGGTGGATCTCCCGAACAGTTACCCCATGGCGATGCGCCGTCTGGAATGCTTTGAACGGAGAATGAACAAGGACCCGGATTTGCAAGTCAGCGTGCACCGTCAGATCAAAGAGTACCTGGAAAATGGTTACATCCATGAAGCAACACCACATGAACTTGAGTCGGCAGATCCAAAGAAGGTTTGGTATCTGCCATTAGGAGTCGTGAAAAATCCGAAGAAGCCGAATAAAATCCGACTTGTCTGGGATGCAGCGGCAAAGGTTGGAGGTATTTCCCTGAATACCATGCTTCTAAAGGGCCCAGACATGCTGATCCCTCTTGCTTCTGTACTTTGTGGGTTCCGACAGTACTCGATAGCGGTCTCAGGCGATCTTAAACAGATGTTTCACCAGTTTAGGA
This sequence comes from Aedes albopictus, assembly GCF_035046485.1. Lineage (NCBI taxonomy): Eukaryota > Metazoa > Arthropoda > Insecta > Diptera > Culicidae > Aedes > Aedes albopictus. The sequence continues at coordinate 156,535,005 of NC_085138.1, read as the reverse complement.
TCCGACCTCAGGACGTACACAGCCAGCGGTTCCTCTATCGTGAACATCCATCCAAACCAGTTACAACATTTGTAATGGACGTAGGAAGCTTCGGTGCTACGTGCTCTCCCAGTCAAGCACAATACATTAAAAATCTTAATGCAAAGGAGCATGAAGCGGAGTTCCCGGAAGCTACAGACGCCATCGTCAAGAAGCACTACGTAGACGACTACCTTGATAGCTTCGACACAGAGGAAAAGGCAATCAAGGTGGCGTTAGATGTGAAGACTGTACACGCTCGCGGCGGATTCGAAATACGTAATTGGCATTCAAATTCTGCTGCGCTCCTCGATCGAGTCGGGAATACCAAGCACCAAGAATCGAAGGTGATCAACGTTGGAACTGAAAACGAGGCCGAGCGGGTTCTGGGCTTGATATGGATGCCGAATGAAGACTATTTAGCGTTCGCTGCTGATCTGAAGTTGGATGAAGTTACTCCCACGAAACGAAACATTCTACGGTGCGTTATGAGCTTGTTTGACTCTCAAGGTATTCTATCACACGTTACTGTTCAAGGACGGATGATTATTCAAGATACCTGGCGCAGTCAAGTCAGTTGGGATGAGGAAGTTAGCGATTCTATACAGACTCGGTGGCGCAAGTGGATTAAGTTGCTGGAGGAGGTGAACAAAATTAGACTTCCTCGACCCTATTTCCCTGGATTCTCTGCTGCGGATATTGGGTGTGTCGATCTACATATCTTTACGGACGCCAGCGAAGAGGCATACGCTGCCACGGCCTAATTTCGTACCGTGAAGAACGAGAAGGTCTACTGCACATTGGTTATGGCTAAAGCGAAGGTAGCACCACTGAAGGCCGTATCGGTACCAAGATTGGAGCTAATGGGTGCACTTCTAGGAGCAAGACTGGCAAAAACGGTCTGCGAGTACCACACGATTCCCATTCGACGTCGAGTACTATGGACCGATTCGTTAGCGACGTTAGCCTGGATCCAGTCGCCGCATTGCCGATATCGACAATTCGTCGCCTTTCGAGTGGGAGAGATTCTGACCAAGACCGAAGCTGATGAGTGGAGATGGGTTCCTACAAAGCATAATGTGGCCGACGAAGCGACTAAATGGGGAAAAGGACCCAGCACCGAAGTCAAGTCCCGTTGGTTCCAAGGGCCTGAATTTCTATACTTTCCGGAAGAAAAATGGCCGATCAGAGAGTCAACGAGGCCACTAGTAGCAGACGAAGAACTGCGGCCGAGTCTGGTGCATCATGTAATGACCACCAAGGATATTATTCGATGGGAGAACTTCTCGAAATGGGAACGTCTTCTGAGAGCAATCGCTTACGTACATCGCTTTGTCACAAACTGTCGTCAACAACATAACAAGCAGCAATTGGTCGCTGGATGTTTGACTAAGGAGGAACTACAGAAGGCAGAACTCAGCCTGTGGCGTGTTACTCAAGCAATCGCATACCCTGACGAGATAGCAGTTCTGAAGCAAAGGCTTTCAAACCCCAAGAAAGAAATCGAGAAGACGAGTCCAGTCTACAAATTATCCCCGTACCTTGATGAGCAGGGTGTGATGCGTATGGATAGCCGCATCGGAACGGCTCCTTTTATCAGCTACGATTTCAAATTTCCTGTTATACTACCTCGTAATCATCCATCAACATTGCTCCTGATCAACTGGTATCACCGACGGTATTTGCATGCTAATAGCGAGACGGTTCACAACGAGATTCGCCAGCGCTTTCACGTTTCGAATCTACGCACAGTAGTGCGACAAGTAGCAAAGAATTGTCAAGTTTGCAAAATTTCCAAGGTATCACCAGTTACTCCCAAGATGGCTCCTCTACCAGATGCGCGTCTTGCTGCCACTGTTCGCCCGTTTTCCTACGTGGGGCTCGACTACTTCGGGCCAGTTCAAGTAAAAGTGGGACGCAGCTGCGTGAAGCGGTGGATTGCACTCTTCACGTGTCTGACGATCAGAGCCGTCCATTTGGAGATAGTTCATTCACTATCTACGGAGTCTTGCAAGATGGCAGTACGACGATTTGTAGCCCGCCGCGGATCCCCCGTAGAAATCTACTCCGATAACGGCACCAACTTTCAGGGAGCAAGCCGAGAATTGCGAGCAGAAATCGAAGCTACCAGTAAACAACTGCAGGAGACGTTCACCAATACGAACACCAAGTGGCTGTTTAATCCACCATCGGCGCCACACTTCGGGGGATCCTGGGAGCGTCTGGTGAGGTCGGTTAAAGTAGCGCTAGGAGCTCTTTGTCCCGAACGAAACCCAACTGATGAAACCTTGATAACCGTTATTGCTGAAGCTGAATCCGTGGTTAATTCACGCCCGCTAACGTTTATTCCTCTGGAACATTCAGCGCAGGAAGCCCTAACACCAAACCACTTCATACTGCTGAGTTCTAGTGGGGTTGTCCAGCCTCCCAAAACGATAGCAGAGTCGACGAAGGTAACGCGAACGAATTGGACGATGAACCGGATTCTTGTTGATCGGTTTTGGAAACGCTGGGTGAGAGAGTATCTACCGACTATTGCCAAACGGACCAAATGGTTCGATGAATCCGATGCGGTGAAAGTTAATGATCTGGTAATGGTAGTGAACGAGAATCTGCGTAACGGGTGGATCAGAGGTCGGGTCATGTCCATAATACCGGGCTGCGATGGCCGTGTCCGCCAAGCATTGGTGCAGACATCAGGTGGGGTTTTTCGGCGACCTGTGTCAAAGTTAGCAGTGCTACAAGTGCAAGCTGAAGGTAACGCAGAACCAACAGTGGATCCGGAAGTGCGTTACGGGCGGGGGGATGTTGCCACATCTGGCAGCACTGACGGTACGGAAGGCGAGCCGAACCACAAAGCCCCTCGTACATCTTCCCACACTAATTAGAACAGCGATTAATATGTATTGTAATCCATGACGGGTGAAACTGTCACACAACCGATAGCATTTTGGCAAGTCATCTTGATATAGCAGCTGAATTAGACTCGAGATAGATTTATTCTACAATTTTATTACTCGTGAATTAGTTTAAACCAATTAAGTTAGCTAAGCTGATAGTTGATCGCTGACAGTAGTAAGTGAATTAAATTATTGTATGAATTGAATCCAATATTAGTTGTTTTAGGTCGTCGGCGAGCTTCTAGAAACTTCTTTCCGAACTACGTCACACTAGCTGTAAGTTACATGAAATTACATCTAAATTAAGATATATTTGTAAAATACCGAATTACGATTAGGGTCGCGTCCACGCTGAAGAGTTGGATTCAAACTACATTGTAGCCGTAAAGGCAGAAGAATTTGTTGGACATCGTATACCCTTAAGAGACCAATTTGTAAGTATAACGCAACTCTACCATTGAAGGTTTCTCACTAATAAAATGAAATTAGCTTCAAGATCTACGTCACCCAACACCTGGCGTTTCTCTGAGGAGGTCGACAACAAGGGGAAGATCCAACAAAAACAAGGGGAAGATCCAACACCATACTAAAATTCAGCACATTACTACAAATCTAGTGCTACACCTGTTGGGATCAATGGAAAAGTATATTGGCAACATTGCTCCGCTCCACAGTATACACCAGTCTACGCCAAGTCAACTGTGGGCTCACCAGTGACAACCGGAGTGTCACTATAGTGACGCAATAGATGTTGATAACAATAGTAGAATAACTAGCCACAGAAGTCCAATGTCGCAACTGTTCGTGTGACTAACATCTAGTTTGCCACGCCATTACAGCGTCATCAGCGGTACTAGAAGTGTCAAGTTAATTTTGTTTACAATAACAAAAGATCCTCTACAAGATGGACACTTGAAAATAGTAAATTATTGCAATTAAAGTTATTAAAATAATTAAATAAGAAATGTGACTACAGCGCCATTGGAGTTCTAGTGTATTTCTATTATAACAATCAACTCAGTTGTCAACAATGTCATATGGTTTTCGTCAAGTCAATTGGTATTGAATTACAGTGTTTCAGACATACCAGCAAATCTGGTAAAATCCCAGTAAAGGGCAATATGTAGGGGTAGGCGGGGCATAATGAGCAGCTTAAGCATTTTACCACCAAATCCAGTAAATTAAGTGCAACCAATGTGTAATTTTATCGTTCAATCCTCATTTGAACCTTAACTGACAAAAGCTAATCGTTGAAATTCCGAATAAAGTTATAAATGTTGTAGAATTCTATTTTTTTATAAACGTATAAAATCGCGAGTTGCGTTTTGGGGGTGGGGCATAATGAGCACCCTGGGTGGGGCAGTATGATCAATATCAGTTTTGTACACAATCAAATGCTAATTGACTATTCTTGTCAATGATAAAGCATACCGGCAACCATCAATGAGAATTTGAAGGGATTACGGGGTTTAATTTGTAGGGAACTGTGGGGTTCCAATGAGTCTTCTATTGAGGAATTTTTAAACGGTGATAATATACAGATACTGAGATTTTAAAGCTAATAAATTGAAAGTTACAGACAAAACCTTACTATATGCATCAAAACAGAGAAAACCAAAATTAAAATTTGTTTGTTGAAGATGTTTACCATTTTCATTATTTTTTTCACTAGTTGCTCATTCTGCCCCACCCTACTACCAACTCTTTGAAGCATATTTTTTCAACAAAATAATTATAGGGCACCTCACTGTTTTGAATTTGTATGGGATTTTGACGTTTCTTGGCCTTGTTGTTTACAAGATTTCTGTAAGAGTGAAAGAGATGGAGAGGATTCCATGCAGTGCCCTATACAAATAGTTCAAAAGTGTTACAAATACATTTCATTGGCCTAGGAAATATCAAGAAAATCGATAGATGCCTACTAAGTTGTGATTTCGATACCCAAAACCTTATTTTAGGTCACCTGATTCTTATAATATTGTCCCAGTATATGGCCACTTTACGCATTTTGATTAATATTTCAAGGTAAACGGATTTTTTGACTAATGTTTTGTCATCAACTCATTGGATTTTAGATAATAAGGCTACAATCAAGCAACTTGTTTTGTTAATTTGAAGATTTACAGTGAAAATACAAGGTGCTCATTATGCCCCACCTGCTCATTATGCCCCGCCTACCCCTATCATTGTCAGTTGGTATACATTTGAGTTGATGAAAAGTGCCCAAAACAAGATATCCTGCTCAAACTGTGACGCCCTCCCCAACTAACAATCGCCAGCCGCAAACAAGCATGCATGCTGAATTGCTGCTTTATAATAGTAATTTTGGCTGAACTAAAATTATGCTGTACACATTACTGTACAAATTCTATTTCAATTGAAAAAGTGGCCAATGTTCAACTTTTCGTATTGGTATTAACAATGATGATTTAAAACACTTTTCAAACGTTTGATAAAATTTTTATTTGACTCGTTACAACATAGTTTAACAAGACTTTTTGCTGCTTCTTGTTAAGTTCATGTAAAAATTAGGACATGTATCTGTATAATGTGTTTTTCACAAGTCACATAAGCGCTTTCGTTTCATCATACTTCGACTAAGAGTACATGATGAAAACACGTGCTTTTTACTGAACAACAGCTGAATTAATCTGTTGTTCAGTCGTTAACCATAATGTTGTGCTAATTCACCACTGCTGAATAGGAGTCGTAGTCTGATCATTATTAAACCACGTGAAGTTTATGTTTTGATTTGAGCGCTTCAATTCATCATCTCTAGGATGGCGCAGATAGGAAGGCATGCGGCTGGCAATCGACGGGTCTCGAGTTCGAATCTGGATTTGGGTAAATTTATGTGTAGTTATTATTTCACAATATTTGTTCACAGCATGAAGTTCCAATCATAAACTCCTAGTGGAAATTGAAAATTTTTGCATTTTTTTAATTTTTAATCATTTTTGCTGAAGCTGAATAACAGCTTTATTATATAGTTGTAAAACGATTAAACAACAAACAGTTCAGTTAGTACATAACACTATGCTTTATAGTTTCTCCAAATTTGTGTGAACAAAACCCGAACAAAGGTTGTGCCTGAAAATTATCCAAATGTTATTCAGCATCATGCTGAATTAATTCGTCGTAAAGGTGCTTGTAAAATGAGTGATTGTTAGTTGGGTCACTATATGAATACGACAGTAGTTTCCGTGTCTTATCTTACCTAGCGTGCGAATGACGATCTTGCAGTCCAAAACGTACTGCAAACTACCTAAATCATGTCTGTTATACCGCGACGCTGAGTCGACCTTCACGGACAGTAGCCTGTTTTTCATCTCGGCAGCTAAAGCTTGCCGAATTCTGTTGGCAATCGCATGAAGGAACATCTTGTTTTTGCTGCGATTTACCTTTACGCCAACAGCCGCAGCAATCGGGTCAATGAGCTGCTTCAATCCTTCCCATTCAACACACGAAAGTGGGAGGTTGTGGTAGCACATCAGCTTTGTCAATGCTTCTAGCAGCAACCGGCGATCGATGGCGACAAGACGTTTGGGGATCGTTCTCGGCTTCTTGACGATTTTGTCTGGATCTTTGTACAGCCCGTGTTGCCTCGCAGCATTCGGGTGCTGCGTGCGAAAATGCCGGATAAAATTACCGACATCGCACGTCGTCTGTACGTAGCAGCAACCACTGGCCTCGACGATGCGGCAAGCGCCTTGATTGCCGACGCGATCTATAAATTGGTACGCAATGTCCTGTAGAGTTTTCCTGATGACGCTTCGGCGCTTTTGGCCTTTCCGCGGCGAGGATGACACTTCGGCTGGCTTATCCATTTTCGGATTACGGATCTAAATTCGCCAGAAGCTAAAAAGAAAATATGGAGATGAAAGTGAAAATCATTCTTGGGATGATGAAATTCATGCTTACCCGGTTGACAGTCAACAACAGAATGAGCGGCGTCGGTGGTGTAGTGGTAAGCGTGGTTGCCTCTCACCCCAGTCGGTCTAGGTTCAATCCTAGTCGACGCCGTCGGTATTTCTGAGACAAAAATATCTGATCACGCCTTCCCTCGGATAGGAAGTAAAGCCGTAGGTCCCGGCCCATGTGTTGATGGGTTCGATATGTAGGGTGTCAGGTGTGTGTGGATGTCTCCCTGACCGTCCGTGTTTAGGCTTAGTACCAGAAATAGGCGGACGTTAAACTAGAGCTGATGCCGAACGGTGTCGGCTCGCCAGAAATAAGAAGAAGAAGAAGAAGAAGAACAACAGAATGAGGATTTTTTTCTGCTCAAACCAGAAAGTCACGTTCATTGATCACAACAAGCGAAGTTCGTTTTTTGTTTCCGCGAATGGGATGAACTTTGTGTTGATGTTCGTAAATCTAGTTGTAAACACGAGTGTCAATATAATGAACTTCAGCTTACACTGGAACAAAATCACTTTCATCTTTCATGAAGATTTGTTGAAAATCCAAGGCACTGGTCAACATGCAAGATGGCCACTTGCACAGTTCGTCCAGTCCGCTCGTAAATGTTTATATTTCATTTTATGTATTATTTTAATGTGTATATACCGTGTGTGCACCAAACTTTGCGCAGTTAAGATAAATCAAATTTCTGATCGTTATAAAAAATACAAACAAACAATATATATCATGAACAACATGCTCATACAATAGATTAATGACCCTCCTTTGAGTCTGCAATATAAAAAAAATCATAAATTAACCAAAAAATACTTAAAATAGAAAACCTTTTTCATTGCCTTGTTCCTAACTTTGCGCACAAAATCTTCGATTGCTCCTAACTTTGCGCATGCTATGAATTGCTCAAAAAAGTCATCAAAAATACTATTTATTTAATGTTTTCCTATTAAACTAAAGTTATTCAGGTAGTGTGCCCTTAACTGATCTTTGTTGAAATACTTTGTCCTACGAGGCAGGAGGAACGGAGACCACCGGAGTTCTTGAATTCGTCTGCGGTTCGTATTAGGCACCTACCGTGTGGACAATCCAAACTTCATGAGAGGTTTTCCAGTGGCTAGAGATCAAAGGTAAAAGCTTCTTGATAATTGAAGTGACCGTTACGGATAGGAACAATAAGGGGTCATTTAAATATGACGTTCATCTTTTGGGGGAGGGGGTTGGGGTTGTTTAAAAAGTGTGATATGCCATGTATTAGGTATAAGGTACCCCGGGGCAAGTGAGAATCGGGGGCAAGTGAGACCTATAGCTAGTATTTTTTTTATTATTTATTTTTAAGACTAACATTCTTCACAGAAAACTTAGGTATCACACCTACGGATACTTTGAATACAAAAAATGTTATTGTTTCAACCATAAAGAGACCATATACGTTATTGTTGTTCATATGTAATTTTCAATTCACTAGGTAAGATTGACGTGCTCTACTACATTCGTCGTTTAAAATAGAATTGTTATTCTATCAATACTTTTTTGGTTTCAGGATAGTATTTGGAGTTCATGCAAATGATTTCAGGCGAAAAAGCTGTATTTTATTTTTTATTTATTACCTTTAGTTTACTGCTCTCACTTGCCCCAGTGCATTTCGCTATCTGGGGCAAGTGGGACCTATGAGAATAAACAAAGATAATTTTATGGGTTCATCTCGCCTAGTCCAACCTAAGATGAAATTAGCACGGAAGTCAATAAAAATTGACGCGTTAAGTAATCTACTGTTGAATTATACTTTATTACCTCTATTTAGATGATGAAATTCTTGTTAAAAATGGTAAAACCTTGGGTAAAACAAAAAAATCAAAAGCATGTACATTTTGTGTGTGTGTGTTTTTTTTTAATATCTTCCATTTTTTTTTTCACTTAACGCTGCATAATGCGTTCTTCTGAGCATTCGGGAACCATCCATAAAAAAATAAAATAGGAAAATGGCCTTTTCAAAATTCATGATTAAAAAACAACATTATTTAATGATCGTAAGATTATGTAAGGGAGAAGATATTACTGAAAATCTCGAAACCCCAGATTTACTATTGGTGAGAATCATTAACTATATAATATAGAGACCAAGTTTCGAAATCTTTTGTCTCTTTACTTTATAGCGCTTTTTGTATAAAAAAAATCAATTTATTTTGCATGAGCTGCTAGAGTTTATTCAATTTCCCCCAGCGGTTTTTATGTGTTACGTAATTTATGCATGATACCATAAACCTCTTCTTATTGTAATCTCTAAACATAGCCATTCATGTAAGAGATTTATGATTTATGTTACCTTATTTGTTGCAACTTATATTAAGCTCTTTGAACAAAAACTCTGAATAGGTCCCACTTGCCCCGTGAAATGCAGTAAATGAAGATCTGATACACTTTTCATTATATGCATAATATATGGAATGTAAAATTTTTGAAGCAGTTTTAATGCACGTTAATAAGTACAAATATACCAACAACGTCTTTTGGGACCATTGGAAGTATTAAAGAATTTGTGTTCTGAAACTTTTGGCATGACAAAACCAAATTAGCATTTTTGTAGGTCCCACTTGCCCCGGGGTACCTTACTATGAAACGTGACGGAGCGGCTCAAGGGAGAAGGGGGTTCTAAAGTTCTGAAAAAATGATAGACGTCATATTTGAATGGTCCCTAACATTGACCGCCGGGAAAGCCAAATAAAGGACTGTTCACAAATCACGTCACATTGTAGACAGACGGAGAATGCCTGCCGTAGTGCTACGGTTCATATGATTTTCTACTAATTTCTATACAAAATCTGCTGCATGATGGAGAGGCAGGCCTGAAATTGTCAGTTCTAGTGTTACATAATATTCAAATGGTTCGTAAGTCATGTATTCACGTTCAACATGCATTTACTAAAAGTGCGCACAATTAGGAACACTGCAAATAATGGTTCCAAACATTGCGCACCACTATTTCCTAATTTAATTGAAAAAAATATTACGAACTGTGATTGATATTACTAGAATATCACCTTTTTTGTCAATTAACTGCAAAATTAATCATCGTTGTACAGTTTTACAGAGGAAAATGTTGATTTTTAGTAGAGTTACTTCTTGGCAACTGTGTTAAGGCGAGGCAAATTTTGACGTTTTTGTGTATTTTTTGTTTATTATTCAACATAAACAAAGATTTTATGGTAATGGGGCACGTTCGGTGTAGTACTAGATTTGTAGTAATGAGCTGAATTTTAGTATGGTGAGAAGGTTAATTCTCCGTTTCTGCAATGAAATGGTGCAAAAAGCGTGGGTATTATGATTCCTTGCCTAATTTGATGCTGTTTGAGTAAAACTTTGGATAACTATGTTGTTTATGTTGCAAGAAATGGAGAAAACAACAACACTGTTGCCCAAAGTTTTGCTCAAACAGCATCAAATTAGGCAAGGAATCATAATACCCACGCTTTTTGCATCATTTCATTGCAGAAATGGAGAATTGACCTTCTCACCATACTAAAATTCAGCTCATTACTACAAATCTAGTACTTCACCTATCTGTCCTATAGGAGGCAATCAGTGAAGTACTAGATTGAAAGTAGTGAGCTGGATTTTTGTATGGTGAGATGATCAATTCTCCATTTCTGCAATGAAATGGTGCAAACAGCGTGGGTTATATGATTTCTTGCCTAATTTGATGCTGGTTGAGCAAAAGTTTAGGTAACTGTGTTGTTGTATTATTTATTTCTTGCAACTTCAACAACACAGTAACCCAAACTTTTGCTCAAACAGCATCAAATTAGGCAAGAAATCATATAACCCGCGCTGTTTGCACCATTTCATTGCAGAAATGGAGAATTGATCATCTCACCATACAAAAATCCAGCTCACTACTTTCAATCTAGTACTTCACTGATTGCCTCCTATTACATATTCGTCAAATACTGTTTATGTTTGCACAATGCTACTGCAATGATTAAACTGGTAAAAATGTTGACATTTAGTTATTTTCTTCGTTATTTTACAAGAATGCGCAAAGTTTGGACCTGCGCAAAGTTAGGTGCGCAAACGGTACAAGTTTCGTAAATAAATCATTTTAGCATGTTAGTTTGTAAATCGTATGTATCGCGTTTTGCTAGTATGCAACAACACCGAACGTGCCCCATTGATAAGTGATACTTTTCAGGACCTTCTGCATATGAATCAGAAGTGGTAGTCTTGCTCGTGGCCGAACTTGTGACAAAAGTGGTACGTTATCTTCGATTTCTTAAAATCCGCCTTGAAACTTTGTTTAACAACTTGGATTTGATGAGCATTAGCGTGAGTTCGCCTTCCACTCTGCTCTAAAGCGCCGTCCTGAATGTATTAAACGTAAATAAATTCCGGTAAGCTTCGGAGTACCGTGCGAGCACCATATTATAGACAGCTCCATATTCTAAATAGTGGGCAAATCCAAAATAGGTATATATTAAATAGAAAGTTAACCCATTAAAGCTCATGGTGTCTGTAGAGCACCATCACTTTTTGGCGAATAAACCAATTCACTTCAATATGTTATAAAAGCGTTTGGGAAGAGGTTATAAGCTAATAGGACATATCGGTGAAGTACTAGATTTGTAGTAATGAGATGAATTTTAGTATGGTGAGAAGGTCAATTCTCAATTTCTGCAATGAAAGATGCAAAAAGCGTGGGTATTATGATTCCTTGCCTAATTTGATGCTGTTTGAGCAAAACTTTGGGCAACAGTGTTGTTGTTTTCTCCATTTCTTGCAATATATACAACATAGTTATCCAAAGTAGTTTGGTTCAAGCAGCATCAAATTAGGCAAGGAATCATAATACCTACGCTTTTTGCACAATTTCATTGCAGAAACGGAGAAATAACCTTCTCACCATACAAAAATTCAGCTCATTACTACAAATCTAGTACTACACCGAACGTGCCCCATTGTGTATATTGATTTCTCCGGCTTCTCTCTTCTTCCTATCGAAACATCGTAATACCACTTTAATGGGGCACGTTCGGTGTAGTACTAGATTTGTAGTAATGAGCTGAATTTTAGTATGGTGAGAAGCTCAATAGGACAGATCGGTGAAGTACTAGAATTGTAGTAATGAGCTGAATTTTAGTATGGTGAGAAGGTCATTTCTCCGTTTCTGCAAAGAAATGGTGCAAAAAGCGTGGGTATTATGATTCCTTGCCTAATTTGATGCTGTTTGAGCAAAACTTTGGGTAACAGTGTTGTTGTTTTCTCCCGTTTCTTGCAACATAAACAACATAGTTATCCAAAGTTTTGCTCAAACAGCCTCAAATTAGGCAAGGAATCATACCCACGCTTTTTGCACCATTTCTTTGCAGAAACGGAGAAATGACCTTCTCACCATACTAAAATTCAGCTCATTACTACAATTCTAGTACTACACCGAACGTGCCCCATTCTCCGTGTCTGCATTGAAATAGTGCAAAAAGCGTGGGTATTATGATTCCTTGCCTAATTTGATGCTGTTTGAGCAAAACTTCGGATAAATATGTTGTTTATGTTGCAAGAAATGGAGAAAGCAACAACTCTGTTGCCCAAAGTTTTGCTCAAACAGCATCAAATTAAGACAGGAATCATAATACCCACGCTTTTAGCACTATTTTATTGCAGAAATGGAGAATTGACCTTCTCACCATACTGAAATAGGAGGCAATCAGTGAAGTACTAGATTGAAAGTAGTGAGCTCGATTTTTGTATGGTGAGATGTTCAATTCTCCATTTTTGCAATGAATTGGTGCAAACAGCGTGGGTTATATGATTTCTTGGCTAATTTGATGCTGTTTGAGCAAAAGTTTGGGTAACTTTGTTGTTGTATTATATATTTCTTACAACTTCAACAACACAGTTACCCAAACTTTTGCTCAAACAGCATCAAATTAGGCAAGAAATCATATAACCCACGCTGTTTGCAGGAACGGAGAATTGATCATCTCACCATACAAAAATCCAGCTCACTACTTTCAATCTAGTACTTCACTGATTGCTTCCTATTCAGCTCATTACTACAAATCTAGTACTTCACCGATCTGTCCTATTGTCCTCTCGAATCTAGGTGGGCTGGTCAACAATCTCTACTACATCGTTCATCAATTTGAGTTTCCAGATCCCGAGTCAGCCTCGGTTGACGAGACTGTCACACACTAACTGTGGACACTTTTATTTTAAACTATGAAATTCATTCGTGACGGCATTTGCTACATACACATTCAGGAATCCAGGGTCGATATGGTAAATTTGTAAACATGACGGCACTCCTATAAGAACGCCGTAGGAATGGAAGAGCCAACTAGATCCCCATCGCCACACCTATGGGTAATCCACATCGATCCAGGGTCCATTGCGATATGCGATGATGTTGCAATCAATAAGTAGTCATAGGTATAAGCAACGTCAACCAATAAATTTACATGGTCCACTACTCTACTGCACGAATTTATGCTGGCCTGCTTACTCTCACACGAAATTTGGCGTTTGAGAGGTGTCGGCACCGCTCAAACGTCAAATTTTCGGTGAGAGTAAGCAAGTCAAGGAAAACTCGTGCAGTGGGCCAATGATTGAAATCTGTCTCTTTCTGGCTCACATATGTTTTCATCAGGAAACAGTTTCATGGTGAAAACATATGTGAGCTAGAAAGAGACAGATTTTAATCATCAGCAACTTCTATACTAGCTTTAGAGTACATACACTGAAGTTTTTTTTTTACGCGGTCCGTCCTAAAAAAACCGCTTTATTTCAAAAACCGTCGTAAAAAATCCGCGTTTTTTTTTAAACACGCGTAAAATAGTCAGGACCACATCTAACGTAACTTGACTTTTTTACGACGATGATGATTAACCTGGGCTTGTTAGGGGAATATCTGTAAATAAAAGAAAATCGGGTTAAGTACGGTTCCTTTGAATTCCACTAAGAATTTGCATCCTTTGACAGATACGTATTTCGACCTCAACTGTAAGGTCGTCTTCAGTGTCTTGTACTTGACTCGACTTTTTTTTACGACGTTTTTTAAAATAACGAGTTTTTTTTTACGCAAGACCGTTACCGTCGTAAAAAAAATCACAACATAGTTATTCAAAGTTCTACTCAAACAATAGGACAGATCGGTGAAGTACTAGATTTGTAGTAATGAGCTGAATTTTAGTATGGTGAGAAGGTTAATTCTCCGTTTTTGCAATAAATTGGTGCAAAAAGCGTGGGTATTATGATTCCTTGCCTGATTTGATGATGTTCGAGCAAAACTTTGGGCAACAGTGTTGTTGTTTTCTCCATTTCTTGCAACATAAACAACATAGTAATCCAAATTTTTGCTCAAACAGCATCAAATTAGGCTAGGAATCATAATACCCACGATATTTGTACCATTTCATTGCAAAAAAAGAGAACTGACCTTCTCACCATACTAAAATTCAGCTCATTACTACAAATCTAGTACTACACCGAACGTGCCCCATAGACATATACTTCTATTACTCAAACAGCATCAAATAGAACAGATAGGTGAAGTACTAGATTTGTAGTAATGAGCTGAATTTTAGTATGGTGAGAAGGTCAATTCTCCGTTTCTGCAATGAAATTGTGCAAAAAGCGTGGGTTGTATGATTTCTTGCCTAATTTGATGCTGTATGAGCAAAAGTTTAGGTAGGTAACTGTGTTGATGTATTACTTATTTCTTGCAACTTCAATAACACAGTTACCCAAACTTTTGCTCGAACGGCATAAAATTAGGCAAGAAATCATACAACCCACACTGTTTGCAATATTTCGTTGCAGAAATGGAGAATTGATCATCTTACCATACAAAAATCCAGCTCACTACTTTCAATCTAGTACTTCACCGATTGCTTCCTATTCTCCGTTTCTGCAAAGAAATGGTGCAAAAAGCGTGGGTATTATGATTCCTTGCCTAATTTGATGCTGTTTGGGCAAAACTTTGAATAACTACGTTGTTTATGTTGCAAGAAATGGAGAAAACAACAACACTGTTGCCCAAAGTTTTGCTCAAATAGCATCAAATTTGACAAGGAATCATAATTCCCACGCTTTTTGCACTATTTCATTGCAGAAACGGAGAATTACTACAAATCTAGTACTACACCGAACGTGCCTCATTGTGTTGTTTTCTCCATTTCTTGCAACATAAACAACATAGTTATCTAAAGTTATGCTCAAACAGCATCAAATTAGGCAAGGAATCATAATACCCACGCTTTTTGCACCATTTTATTACAGAAACAGAGAATTAACCTTCTCACCATACTAAAATTCAGCTCATTACTACAAATCTAGTACTACACCGAAAGTGCCCCATTGGCCTTCTCACCATACTAAAATTCAGCTCATTACTACAAATTTAGTACTTCACCGATCTGTCCCATTTTTGTATGGTGAACGTCAGTTCTCCGTTTCTGGAATAAAATGATTCAAAAAGCGTGGGTATTGTGATTCCTTGCCTAATGGGGTACGTTCGGTGTAGTACTAGATTTGTAGTAATCAGCTGAATTCGGCACCAACATTTCAAAAGGGCGTAACTGCATTTACAACCAATGCCTTTTCACAAAGCTGTGGAGCGTATCCCATCCCTCTCGAGCAATCCACTAGCACAAATAGAAAGATAAAATCCTCCTCTTTCGATTAATGGATGTGAATAGGAGGCAATCAGTGAAGTACTAGATTGAAAGTAGTGAGCTGGATTTTTGTATGGCGAGATGATCAATTCTCCATTTCTGCAATGAAATGGTGCAAACAGCGTGGGTTATATGATTTATTGACTAATTTGATGCTGTTTGAGCAAAAGTTTGGATAACTGTGTTGTTAAAGTTGCAGGAAAAAATAATACAACAACACAGTTATTCAAACTTTTGCTCAAATAGCATCAAATTAGCCAATAAATCATATAACCTACGCTGTTTGCACCATTTCATTGCAGAAATGGAGAATTGATCATCTCACCATACAAAAATCCAGCTCACTACTTTCAATCTAGTACTTCACTGATTGCCTCCTATAGGAGGCAATCAGTGAAGTACTAGATTGAAAGTAGTGAGCTGGATTTTAGTATGGTGAGATAATCAATTCTCCATTTTAGCTATGAAATGGAGAAAACAGCGTGGGTTATATGATTTCATGTCCAATTTTATGCTGTTTGAGCAAAAGTTTAGGTAACTGTGCTGTTGAAGTTGCAAGAAATAAATAATACAACATCACAGTTACCCAAACTTTTGCTCAAATAGCATCAAATTAGTCAAGAAATTATATAACCCACGCTGTTGGCTCCATTTCATTGCAGAAATGGAGAATTGATTATCTCACCATACTAAAATCCAGCTCACTACTTTCAATCTAGTACTTCACTGATTGCTTCCTATTGCGTGAGATGAATGAAATACGACCCACAGCTCTGTGAGAAGGCATTGGTTGCAAAAGCAGTTACGCCCTTTTGAAATGTTGGTGCCGAATTTTAGTATGGTGAGAAGGTCAATTCTTCGTTTCTGTAATGAAATGGTGCAAAAAGCATGGGTATTATGATTCCTTGCCTAATTTGATGCTTTTTGAGCCAAAACTTTGGATAACTATGTTGTTTATGTTGCAATAGGAAGCAATCAGTGAAGTACTAGATTGAAAGTAGTGAGCTGGATTTTTGTATGGTGAGATGATCAATTCTCCATTTCTGAAATGAAATGGCGCAAACAGCGTGGGTTATATGATTTATAGACTAATTTGATGCTGTTTGAGCAAAAGTTTGGGTAACTGTGTTGTTGAAGTTGCAAGAAATAAATAATACAACAATGCAGTTACCCAAACTTTTGCTCAAACAGCATCAAATTAGTCAATAAATCATATAACCCACGCTGTTTGCGCCATTTCATTGCAGAAATGGAGAATTGATCATCTCACCATACAAAAATCCAGCTCACTACTTTCAATCTAGTACTTCACTGATTGCTTCCTATAAATGCAGAAAACAATAGCACTGATGCTCAAAGTTTTGCTCAAACAGCAACAAATTAGACAAGGAATACCCACGCTTTTTGCACCATTTCATTGCAGAAACGGAGAATTAACCTTCTCACCATACTAAAATTCAGATCATTACTACAAATCTAGTACTTCACCAATCTGTCCTATTTGGTGCAGTTTGAGCAAAACTTTGGGTAACGGTTTTGTTTAAGTAACAAGAAATGGAGGAAACAATAATACGGTTACCCAAGTTTTTCTCGAACAGCATCAATTAGGCAAGGAATCATAATACCACAGACAAACAGACGTAACACTCTGATGATTCCCATAGTACATCAATTTAACGGTCTATTTAAAAATTTGATGGTTGGCCAACTGGCCATCCGTGGCGCTCGCATCGTTTTTGCTCCAGTTTGACATTTGCCCACTACCGCCATCTAGTTGATTGTCGGCCAAACTCAGTCCTTATAGCATTGGGCGAACATGTTGCCGTGACTATGATGTGAATCGAAAAATGTTCGAAGTGTTACGTCTGTTTGTCTGTGATAATACCCACGCTTTTTGAACCATTTCATTGCAGAAACGGAGAACTGACTTTTTCACCATACAAAAATTCAGCCCATTACTTCAATTCTAGTACTTCACCGATTGTACCCTACAGGAAGCAATTGGTGAAGTACTAGATTGAACGTAGTTAGTAGGATTTTTGTATGGTGAGATGATCAATAGGACACAATCGGCGAAGTACTAGAATATGACAGATCGGCGAAGTACTAGATTTGTAATAATGAGCTGAATTTTAGTATGGTGAGAAGGTCAATTCTCCGTTTTTTCAATGAAATGGTGCAAAAAGCGTGGGTATTATGATTCCTTGCCTAATTTGATGCTGTTTGAGCAAAACTTTGGGCTACAGTGTTGTTGTTTTCTTCATTTCTTGCAACATAAACAACATAG
Organism: Aedes albopictus; assembly: GCF_035046485.1. Classification (NCBI taxonomy): domain Eukaryota; kingdom Metazoa; phylum Arthropoda; class Insecta; order Diptera; family Culicidae; genus Aedes; species Aedes albopictus. The sequence goes on along the minus strand of NC_085138.1, from coordinate 156,517,219 downwards.
TTATCCAAAGTTTTGCTCAAACAGCATCAAATTAGCCAAGGAATCATAAATAGGTACCCCCGCTTTTTGCACCATTACTAAAATTGAGCTCATTACTACAAATCTAGTACTACACCGAACGTGCCTCCAGAAGTTTGTGGGATGAAATTCTGCTTCACGTTGATATTATTAAAGTGTTGATTTGGTACAATGGATGGAAGAATTGTTGATTTGTGTGGGTAGAATTTGTACAGGTTAGGTTGTTCGAAGCGGCGACCGAGCTGAGGGTTCGGTGGTCAATGGTCCCGGATCACCTCTCTACCAATACTCGTACCCTTATTCTCGGGAACGGAGAGGCTACTGTATATTGCATCAGTCTGTGTATTCGTTTCCAAATCTTGGTTACCCAATCGCATAAAGGATATTTCGGATTACAACAAAACTGTCCGGTAGCCAGAAGAATTGGTTTGCTTCAGTATTTATTTTGCATCCATATTTTGGATCATTACATCTTTGTTATGTAAAATTCAGTGCAGTAATCATGCATCCAACTTTCGAAAACACGCCTCAGCGTCAATATTGCAAGTGTAAACTTTCATTTTTATATAATTTTTGTGATGGTTCAGATCTCTCGAATGTTGGATAATGGTCAACTGGTGCACCCTACTCTAACTTCAATAGGCCACCACTATCCCACGTGAGATCTCTCCTAGGCTTCAGCAGCAGGATTTCATAGACATATATTTTACCCTGCATCATTTTCATGAATTTGGCGCAAGATTTCTATTTTGGGTTAAGAAACGCTACATATAGAATGCCTAACTTTCGACAACCAAGAGCAACATCTCAGAAGGTCCTCGGCTGGGACCCGAAGCCGAGTCCAACGCCCCGCATCGTGTGCGTCACCTGCCGGGCCACTTCGTACTGCTGCTCCATGGTCGAAAATAGTTCCTCCTGCTTCTTGATACTGTCCCCGGTTCCGCTGGGTCCCGGTTTCGCTTCGTCTGCCGGGGCCGGTTTGTGACCATCCTTGACGCCCATCAGGCGCAAGAACTTGGACGCCATCTTGCCGTCCTTGTCCTGGGAGAACTTGGCCTGTTCCCATTTGCTGATGTTGGTGGACACCTCCTTGCTCTCGGCCGTTTTATTGCCCCACAGGAGCTTCCGTTTTTGTACTTGATCGGCATAGCGGACCGGATTAACGACGCCTGGATTGTAGTACGACGGCAACGGAACGGATTCGGTCGCCTTCTTGTTCTGCAGCAGGACATCGATTCCCAGTTTTTGTAGCTGAGCGGCTTTCTCCGTGCTGCGCATCAAAGAAGTATGAGAAAGAGTGTTTTGTTGGTCGATTGGAAGATCACTGCTGGCCCCGGGGCGCAGAGGCAAGTCAATTGGTCCTACGTTGATGGCCATTAGCGGTGGGATCAAAGCTGGATTGATCGGCGGAGGTTTCACAGTGGGAACAAATCCAGTGGATAAACTTGTTGGCGGAATAACGATCGGAGGTGCTGTTTTAATGGGTGACATGGGATTCTTGATCGGAGATTTGCTCCTCGATCGCGATCTTCTTTTGAATTTATCTTCACTGGTTTTCCTCTTGCGGTCGCGCGACGACGATCGTCGATAGTAACGATCTCTGTCATAGTCTCGCTTATCCTTGCGATCCCGACTACGATCGTGATCTTTTCGATCGTATCGATCGTATTTGTCGCGTCTGTCTCGTTTGTCCTCTTTGTAGCCGCCGCCTCGGCCAGAATATTTGTCTCGTCGATCCCGGCTATCATCGTAGTCTCGGTGGTGTCGAGACGATCGATCTCGATCACGGTCTCGGTCCCGGTCGCGATCGCGCCGATCTCTGTCCCTGTTGTCGTTACGCTTGCTGTCATAGCGATCGCGAGAGCTGCTCCGATGGCTACGGGGTCTTTCGCTCCGTTCTGCAGGTGGGCTTTTCTTCCTCTCCGCTACGATGGGACTCGGTTTTGCGGGGCTTTTCTGAAATGCGAGTAACGAAAATGTAGCATAGGTTAGTGATAGGCTCGATGGGTCTGTGCAGGGGTAGTTCAGAGTGAGAGCATAATAAACACACGAAGCGACATAGACACCCACGATTTAACCCAAACCGTTGCAGAATATTATAAAAAGCTGCTCAATAGACAGCTGAGCCACAGGCTCAGATAGTATACGGTTAGAGAACACATCCAACACAGCCCACGAAAGAGGAAGGATTACACCTCCGACCCACTGAACCATTGCCGTCAAGCCCTACATCTCTCTGGAGCCACCTATGTATAAAGTATTGCTTCAGAGAAGAGCTTAGACAGATCGCATTCTCGAAATTAGCTGTGTAGTCTTGCAGCAACAAACACCATGTTTTGTAAAAGGATACCAAGGTAAGGTATTGGCGCATTGCCGGCTTCCAGGGTGACCTCGCCGCTCACTTTGTCCTTGGAAGACAGCCCAAGTAACAATGAATGCTGAACAATGAGAGTATTAGATAATAGATGGTTAATGGTGTCAATGACTGAACACAATGATAGCTGAGTATTGGTCTGAAGTATGGTTGGTTCAACCTCCTTAATCAGCAATACATAGATGGCTGAATATTAAGTTGAATAGAATATTATCTGGGTAACCAGCTTTAAAACATACATCAACATGCAGAATTAATCATCTGTTGTTTAACCATTGATAAAATATTTTTTGACAGCAGTCCCAAGCATGGTTTTCGTGAAGTCCACGTCGCTTCTTCAGCCTCAATACAGACTTAGTTCAACTTATGTTCTTGATTATTCAGACACATTACTCTTGCTTTTCGAGGATATGTATACAATTGTGTGTGGTGTAGGTGCTAAGGTGAGCGAATTCCCAGTTTTCCCACAGATTAGGTTATACATTCCTAAACATCTTTTCTGCAAATAGACGCAGCTAATGGTAAAAATAGGCTCACAAGTGTTTTTATTTTATTTTAACACAAATAATAAATTTTATTGATTACTGATTAGGCGCATATCTTTTTTTTTTTGTAGAGTGACCAGGTGGAGCTGCATGACAGCTGATAGCAAAGCCTGGACCCTTTCCCAACTTTCCCCCTACTAGTACCAATACTCACGATGGACTAGACGATGTCGTCAACTTGAGCAAAGTGTGTAGTAATTAGTATTGGGTCGTAGTAGTTTTTTAAAATTACTGTGTTTTAACTATTCCCATCGCACTAGTGTTTTGACCGAATGGAAGCTCCAAAGATGATATGATAATTGAACAATATTTCAATAATCGAAAATATCCGAGATCACTGGACAACATTCAGAGAAAAAAAAAGCTGTACATGTTAACGCCTTCAAGGTACTATTCCTGAGAAATATTACAAAGAAGAGCAAAAAATTTGTCATAGGTAATGTTTACAGGTTTGATATTTTTGAAAATTATTCGGAGACAGCTGCCAGAGCTAGCGTTTTTAGCCGATATGGGCAACTAGTTTTCTGACAGCATCTCTAAACAATAAATCAAATAACAAATAATAACCTAAGTTTTTTACAATACATTCTGAAAATTATTTCAAGCTGTTTACCAATAGTGTCAATAACCGATGTTGGTCATTGACAGCACCAGCATCATCCCCAAATAACTCTCATATTAGTCTTAGGTAACACTTTTTGAGCTTCCATTCGATGTTGTAATGAATCAGTCAAGCCCTATACGTCGAAATATAGTCTATAATGTGTCAAATTGTGTTCTTAATTTCATCTAGTCGTCTTCTGCATATCTGTGATCATCTAATTTCGAAGTATTATTACATCCACCGTAATTCTTTAGATTGTCAACCGTCCTAAGTCCTAAAGAAACATGTAACAAAATTCCTGCTTTTTTGGTCAGTGTTATAATACCGTCTAGAATATAAAACAAAAAAGTTCAATCAGCTGATTTTTGTGTCAAAAAATAAAATGATTAAGATTATTTGTCAACTTCTATATATTCATCCCTACAAAACCTATAAAAAGAAGAAATACAAATATAAACTCTGTTATTCTGTTATTCTGTTATAATCAACGCACCCCCGGGCCGTGGCCAATCTGCGTTGAATCGCTGGGCGATACGTCTACCAGTAGACTTGTATCTGCCCTATGCTAAACCGATTAGCATAGCAAGTCCTTTCCACTGATGAGTAGGCTCGAATGTCCCGCTCCTCCCTATAACCCATAGGGGGAAATAAGGAGTTTTCAGTTTCAAGTTTTGCATGAATCATGACACCAACTCTTTCTACCCTAATGCTTTAAAAATTCTGAAATAAAAGAAAACTAATAGGGTAAGTGTACCAATTATGGCACTATCTAAGCAAAACTATTTGTATAAAAATAACAAGAAGACCAACGAATGTCACCAATATGTTGAAAGATAGCTGAGCTAGCATACTTTACAGGAAAAATATAGAAACGGAGCCAAAACTACTTTTAGTAATTATTAAAGCGTGTGCCAATGATAGGAACCCTGTACCAGTTATGGCTACATTTGTTAACTTCGGTTCCTTTTCGCACTATTTGCATGCATTCCTTATGGGATTAGCCATAACTGGTACACTATGGCGAAAAAGGGTGCAAGGAAGCCGAAATTTTAAGGAAAATGATTTATTCCTACCATAATTTGAGCAAAATGTGGAGTTTAAATGAGTGCTACCATATTTTGTGAACGTGATCTGTTGTCCATATTTTTTTTTCTTGTTGATTTACATCGTTAAAGGGTGAAAATCGACTATGGCGAATAATTGGTACTATAGCCATAATTGGAGCACTTACCCTATGATGAAAATAATTGAGATGCAAGTTTTTATACAAAATTTAAAGATCAGTTATTTAAAAGTGAATTGAAGAAATGTTAAGTACGGTACCTATATTATAAAATGTTCCGCACCGCCACGAATGTGATGAATAAGCAAACACATAAATATTCTATTTGCCTAGTAGTAGAAAGAGTTGCGTGCCTGTTTATAAAAGTTTTTACTTATCTTGATTGCTCCGGACAATTTCCGTTTGTGTTTGGGAACTTCGTGGGTGTATCTTCAGAACTATGGCGTTTTCTGGAATTAAAAAATAAAAGGAAATACTGGGCCGCACAGCTCCGCGGCCCACTTATATTAGTATAAACTTATGTATATTTATGGGACGAAGTAGTCAGTTTTTGTCGATTTCGTCAAGTATGCGTCTTAAGTCTTGAGTCTTGATCACCCGTTGGCTTCGAATCTATAAGCAAGCACTATTAAATGCTGCACTTTCACACTATTGGTTTCGGTTTCTTAGTTATTTTAAATTGATATGGCAAGAAAACATTATTAAGCATTAGACATTCAAATCATATTAGGGTTTACTCACAAAACAACTATCACATATGAAAATACTGATATTGAAAATTAATATTAATCACAAGTAAATACAATGTCAGCACTGTGAATGAGCAATTTGAATACACGAGATACTACTATTTGTTGCATATTGATTGTTAAAATTAACCAAATAGTGGAAAGCCCAGACAACAATATTCCAAGTCTGCTGACTCCAGAAAGATCCCAAGATTCGTCACAAAGCACAAAGCACAACGACTCTCGCAACCCTTCCCGACTCAACCGACTGGAACTGTTTTCTGAGTATAGAAACTACTGAGCCCTAGCAGGTTCCTCCTGTTTATCGAGCATTTCTGATAAATCAGCTATACTCCATCTGTAGCAGCCGGTTCGCAATGAACCGCTGGAGGCGCATTAAAGTGTTAAAGGTGATATTTTCATTACAAGAATTATAATTAACTTCCTTCACTTAAATACCGTCAAACCCTGTGATCTTGGCTAGGGAGTAAACAGTTACGTGAAGTTGTATCAAAATTCTACAGAGTGTTGGGGAAGGGGAGGGGAAATAAACATACTTCTTCCTACACCTAGCAGTTCGGATCTTCTGTTCACACTATCATTCCAACCTTCTTTCAGTGTAAAACGTTTCTGGATCTGTAACGGGTGGTATCACTTTACGCTACTCTTCTATCATGAACATAGATAACTACTTTTAAAAATAAAAGTTTTGTCCTACTACCTGTTTTATACCTGAAAGATGTTAATTGGTCAAATGTTTCGTTCAGCAAGTCTATGTCCATATTGATGATATAACCTTTTATTCATGAGTAATAATGTTGCTTACAGTTGTGAGGCAGTATAACATTCAACTCGTTGAGTGCAAGTTATGAACCTGCAGAAAATTTCTTATTAGGCTGTTACCTCTAAAACTACTAAACACATATTGAAACGTGAAATTGATCCTAATCTTAACCCTATCACTGGAGCGCGTTTGAAGCAAATTGATATTGCTAATGATTTGGTTGGGCATTAAAAGTTTTTTTGGTTTCGACAATAGTCACATACTATGCCCTACGACATTGACGATTCTATTGTCTATGGCTCACCTGTTTCGTGCCACCCAGCAGGGACTTGGTCTGGTACCCAATTCAGTATATCCGCTCCACGTAATATACCGCACCTCTTTTGATTTGTGATATATTACGCGGAACATTACTCTCTTCATTCGGATAGTGGCTATGTAACCCATTGGATTAAAAGCCTCCATCAAACATGAAGCGATTAATCGGAGACTGAAGACTCTATACCAAATTTGGCTCAGAGACAGGTAATCAGTGAGGTCAGTTTTTCTCGTTTGTCAGAGACGATTGATACGTATTAAGACAAACTTTCCACTGCATCTGCCAGCAATAATCGGTGATCGATCAACATTCCGAGTACCCCAATTTACACAAGAATGCCAAGGATCACCGCTCATGCTTTACAATACAGTTGGAAAAACTAGAACAACACCTGGCCACAATGATGCATAAAGCACTAAAGCGGACCGGAAGTGTTGGTGAGCCAGCCCCCACCAAGAAGAAATACAAATATAAACTCATTTCTAAAATCAGCAGTTTTGACTGATTAGGGTCCAGAATTTTCTAAAGGTAATAAATTTAATTGTTAACGTTACCTAATCTGTAAGGCTGTAAGTCAACTTATCCTAGCGTCCCCTGTCCTGTGTACTTTCGAATTCAAGTGATGAATGATGAGTGTAACGCAGAGACCTCCCCTACCCACTCTTGCGTTACGTTAAATTCAACAATTATTGTTAAATTAGAGAAAATTTTAAGAATGCAAAGATTAGGTCTATGCAAACTGAATTATAACTTGTGATAAATGCACTACGGATACTCCTTTGGTTCCCATAAGCACTTACGGCCGATTCCTTCACTTGCGATTAACTCGTAAACCAGATATATCTAGCTCAAAGTCCAAGCAGTGGAGAATAAACTGGCGCTAAAATGCTAATGGGTTAAGCCCTCCCATCGCGTCAAGATTGAATATCCAGGGGGAGGGATTACTGATTAGGCGCATATCAAGCCTTAAATCAGCCTTCCAATGAACCTCAAATCAGCTAAAAGTTAAATAAAATCACCAAAATTAGATGTTTAGGAGCTGAATAAAAGATTGATTTAAAATAGTTGGAAAAACGTTTGTACCGATCCACCAACAAACCGATCAGCACTAAAGTGCATAATTTTCAGACTACACCAAAAATGTTTGAACCTTGCACATACACAAAATCAGCTCCTGCGTCCACAAAATCGTGAAAATCGCAAACAAAATTGTACGGCAATCTACCTAGGTTTACTAGTGACCTTGGTAAACAAAAAAAAATCAACATTTCGCATCTAGAAGAGTGTACGAGCTGTTTTTGTGAATGTGTAACTGTTACACATTTTTGGTGTAGTCTGGAAATTTCATTTTTTTCATTTTCATTTTGCAGCATTTGGTGGGGCAATGAGAGCGCAAGTCAGTCCAAAGCCGATGATAAGGAGGGGTAATGGCTGAATAGTCTTTGCTGACCACATAAACGCCATGGGATAGGAAAAGGGTATTTTGGTGTGGGATTAGGGTGTTGGTGCAGACTTGACGATATCAATGCTATTCAGATGCAAAATAACTTTAAGGCTCAATAGTGAATCGCATACCTTCCAAAACCAAAAAACAATAATCCACAAAATACCAAGCAAGTCATAGAAAGAAAAAGCGCCCGATTGTTTATTTTGTCAATTATAACAAACGGAAACTTCTACCCTCTCCGACTCGCCAGTCACCCCGGAAAAAATGTCCCTTCAGTTCTGGAAAATATATTATCCCCAATTAAGCCTTTATTCGAATTGTCCGCGTGGTCTTGTAGTACCCCTGCTAGGTAAGAATCAGTCATTGCCATACATATTAAATGCTAGACATGACCCCATGGATAGCATTTGCATATGTAAAAGCTTTGCTGATGTGACTTTCCTATTAGGCAATTCTCTCATCTCATGTTTGTCTTCAAAACCTTATCAAGCTTAGAAAATTGAAGTTGATAAACAATACATTACAAGGTTCGAATTCCCATAGAATGAGATCATTCATTCGCACTACAACACCATAGGAGATAATACCACATTGGCTGATTACAGTACGAATGTGAAAAATCTCCCTTTTCCCCCTATCCGCAACCCGGGGACGCGCCCTGTTGGATTTCGAAAGCCTCGGAGAATATTACAAACCTTCAATGGCATTCCCATAAACTAACCCACATTGCCCATTCAGGGGTCTGACTGGGCCTATTACCCTCCCTCAGTTTGTAATATTCTCTCCAACTTGGAATTATATTTTCCCGGCACATAAATGACTTCGACAAATGTTCGATATACTATGCAGCGTCATGATCAGTATAACTATATCAGATGACTTGGAGATCTGATTCTTACAGAATTGTTTGCCATTGATTATACATTCAGCTATTCTAATCATTACTGCAAAGGCCATCGACCACATGCCTGAAATCAAAGCTTCCTGGAAGATATAATCCAAGCCCAGGGAGTTTTGGTGTAGTCTGGAAATTATGCACACACATTCTAGATGCTGAGCGGTCTTAGCGTGCAGCATCAAATTGTTACCTGGGAGAGTTCCACGTCTGCTTAACACTGCACAGCAAATATCAAGTACTAATACCGCTTGCATCGCGATTTGATCTTTGTCAAGTTAGCACACAGAAGAACTTGCCGACATGGGGTCTCCATCTGCCCCTGATTGTCGTGCTTCCCTTCCCTTCCACGGGCTCGAATCCAACCCAGCAGACCGACGTCACGACATTGACGATACCAGGATGTTCTTCGCGCGGTCACTTGTTCGTTAGAACGGTCGAGTTCGACCGCGACACCGGTACATATGATCTGCGTAGCCACCGCCTAACTCTTGGACCACCTCTTCATTTGCACCTGAACTGGCCAGTATGAATGAGACGACACTAGCCAGAAGCTGACATGCAAAACTGTAGAACATTATCTAAGACAGTTCCACCAAAGCTACGAAGGCTCTCTTGAGATAGTTTGAAGCTAATCTATTCATTCGCAGCTGCGATCGAGTGGGCTGCAGTTAATGCCGCTCCTTTGAGCTGTATTGATAATCTATAACATCGAACCCAGAATGGAACTCCTGAGGTTATGTGAAAGCACTTTCAACCCACCTCTGTGTCGTATACTAGTACATATCGATTATGAAAATAGCTTACGATAATCTTGCACAAGTAGCTGAGTAGAGACCATGCATACCCTCTGTGTGCCTTAACAGTTTCTTGAGGAGATTTTCAAGTCCCGCTTCAGTCCCCAGCGGTCCTACGAAAGGAGGGCAAGGACTTTGGTCATGACGCGGAAATAGCCCCTCGATGATCCTCTCCAGCATCTCTGAAGACTTCTATCTCGGTACGAGTCATTATACCTCAAGTCTTGGCCATCGCGACCTGTTAGGCATTACCTCACGGGTTCGTATTGGTACTCTGACAGAGACCCTCACAGTACAGCAGACCTTCTTGCTTGACCTTATTTCAGTCTTGAGTTTCATATTGGCAGCCGCAAACGCTACCCGTCGCTTTTTTCGCTCATCAGTACGAGTTCGCTGTAGCCGTCGCCTAGGTCGTACACAGGGGCGGCGCAGGTTCGCAATATTTTGAGTCCACCAGAACGCCGATTGTCTACCATTCCTAGGGTGGACCAGCTCGTCTCAACTTAAACCGAGTAGGTTTGGGTCTCCAGTTAGCCTAGTGGTTAAGGCTATGGATCGCCAATCCGGAGACGGCGGGTTCGATTCCCGTTCCAGTCGGGAAAATTTTCTCGACTCCCTGGACATAGTGTATCATTGTACTTGCCTCACAATATACAAATTCATGCAATGGCAGGCAAAGAAAGCCCTTCAATTAATAACTGTGGAAGTGCTCAAAGAACACTAAGTTGAAGCGAGGCAGGCCAAGTTCCAGTGGGGACGTAGAACCACAAAGAAGAAGAAGAAGAAGGTTTCGCTCACGGCGGGCGCCTCTCTAAATACCTCTTCATTAAGTATGATGTCTTCTACCTCGAAGGGCTTGACCTTGGCCTAGTCACCTCTTCCTTTACCAGCTGCCTGCTGTTGTTGTAGTCGAAACTATTGCGAACCGCCAGGTGATCGCTGTGAGTGTAGCAATCGTCAACCTTTCAGTTCGAACTAGGGTAGGTAATCATGAATTGAACCAAATTGCGACTTTCTGAAGCAGCGGCACTTTTGATCGATTTTTTCATCCACATGGAAATAATTTACAACGGTAAGGTCTCACGTATATGAAAGCCAAGGGTATTAGCTTTCCGTAAAGTGGCAAAAAGTTAACATTTGCACCAAATTTCATTGAGAAATTCAATTATTTGTCAATAGTGATTTTAATCTTAATTTGAACCATCGTAATCATAATTTGAACCAATTTTAATCTAGATTTGAACTAGTGGCGGCAGCAGCTCGAGCAATTCCCGCAACAGCGAATTTAATGCTAAACAACTAAAAATCACATGGATCTGCTAATTCTCATAACTCTTTTTCATTAGGCAGTGGAATTTCAGCTCAGAATGTTCGGAATCCTTCAGGAATTCGAAAACTAAATTTGGAATTTTCCATCGCCCAAGAGTAAACAAAGCAACCACTAGCGCAGTCTGCAGGCCAACACTAGAAGCTCGCCCCCATTCACTAGTTCAAATCTAGATTTTAAATGGTTCAATTCAAGGTAAGATTCTCCAAGTAAGAATTACTTAAATTTGATAATTTTATGACAAATAATGCGGAATATTATTCGGTTGGTCGATTCTACGATAAATAAGCTTTCATTTGACGTGTTCACTTATTGCGTGTGATACAATGCATGAGCTGTACGAGTGCACCGAAAATGTGCTTTCTCTGGGGGGAAATGGGTGGAATCTCAGTGATTTTTCAATTGCCTGTTTTCCATGACAAAAACGCATTTTTCAATGCTTTTAAAGTCCATGTTATCAGGTTATATTACGGAAAGATGTTTACCATCTTTTTCGGGACAATATTTGCCTAAAAAATACGTCGTTTTAATGAATTTCGAAATGGTTCAAATTAAGATTACAATTTGACTAGTTCAAAGTTTGATTTCTTACCCTACATGTTAGGACAGGGCTACAAAAGGTAACATCGATAATCGACTCCACTCCGTTCCGACTAAAAGTACTTTTGGTTCCGACATAAGCCATATCGACATCTACCATAGCCAGTGCCTCTAACAGGATCTGACCCTTCGGTTCGTAAAACAGTTTCCTCATTCCACGGCCCACACATTGAAGTTACCCGCTATTACCACCGACCGGCCTTCGTACTGTCAGCACGGTCGTCATCCCGGATTAAAAATTACCATTCATTACATGGTAAATATTATTAACAAATGACTGGTTTTATTGTTCACAATAAAACACATAGTAGATATTTTGTTACTTTTTACAATAGAAATCAAGCCCATATAGTTCGTACAATAAGTGAACATTAGCTTTATTAGTAACTAATTGATTCGGTTGTTTTTCAATAGTTCTATAATAATTTAAAGTTACTATCAGTAAAAATTAATTTAAGTTGTTTTTAAATAGTTGCAAAAGTGCCTGCAAAGTTCTCATGGACTTTTTTTTAAAAAAGAGTTTATTTCTCAATAGGACAGATTGGTGAAGTACTAGATTTGTAGTAATGAGCTGAATTTTAGTATGGTGAGAAGGTCAATTCTCCGTTTCTGCAATAAAATGATGCAAAAAGCGTGGGTATTATGATTCCTTGCCTAATTTGATGCTGTTTGAGCAAAACTTTGGGCAACAGTGTTGTTGTTTCCTCCATTTCTTGCAACATAAACAACATAGTTATCCAAAGTTTTGCTCAAACAGCATCAAATTAGGCAAGGAATCATAATACCCACGCTTTTTGCACCATTTCTTTGCAGAAACGGAGAATTGACCTTATCACCATACAAAAATTCAGCTCATTACTTCAAATCTAGTACTACACCGAACGTGCCCCATTACACTTAAAAACAATAGGACGCAATCAGTGAAGTACTAGATTGAAAGTAGTGAGCTGAATTTTTGTATGGTGAGATGATCAGTTCTCCATTTCTGCAATGAAATGGTGCAAACAACGTGGGTTATATGGTTTCTTGCCTAATTTGATGCTGTTTGAGCAAAAATTTGGGTAACTGTGTTGTTGCATTATGTATTTCTTGCAACTTCAACAACACAGTTACCCAAACTTTTGCTCAAACAGCATCAAATTAGACAAGAAACCATATAACCCACGTTGTTTGCACCATTTCATTGCAGAAATGGAGAACTGATCATCTCACCATACAAAAATCCAGCTCACTACTTTCAATCTAGTATTTCACTGATTGCTTCCTATTCGTAACAAATAAATAACAATAAATATTATTCTTGCTTGGATCATGTTTGTATAATCAAATACAAAATCACTTGACATATTTTTTATAGTTTTCGTTTTAAATTTGAGTACAGTAGATGTTTCGGTTATCGAATGTTATTCGCTAAAACTGCTACGACTGACAGACGTCAAGCCGTGTTGGCAGAGGAAGCTCTCAAGTACTTACTGAGGAAGTACTTATAGAAAACTAGCTGAAAAGCTGGTTTAGCCAAGTGAGGATGTTACGACAAGAAAAAGATGAACAATGATTTTTCTAATGTTTTCCAATAAATTAAAGGAATCTAGTAAATAGTAAACAACCATTGATAACAATACCAATACAATTAGTTTAATGGGGTCAATTGAACCGATGTTAAAATAAACATGCAATAATATTTGTTGTTATGTAAACAGATTTCGCCTTTGAAAAATCAAAGAATTCATATTTCTCGGTAACATTTTTCTCCAGCATTTACAGATACTAATGGCCACATGAATTGTGAACGATTTATGGTATGGATCATACGACCTGAGGTCTGACTTGTGATATTTGGCAGTTATTTGAAAAGATTGAAGACAGATCTTATCAACAGCTGCCAAGCAATACATACCAGACAGACATCAGAGTGTTTGATTCTTATCATAAAATGTGCCTATTATTCTGGCGGACGTTAGTGCTGGTAAATGCTGGATATAAATGTTAGCGGGAAATATAAATTCTATGGATTCTCAAAAGCGAAAACTGCTCACAAATAACAACAAATATTATTGTATTTTTATTGTAACAACGATTCATTTGACGCCATTCAATTAATTGCATTTGTATTGTAAGAACAATGAAAAACATTAAGATATATTGTTATCTTTTGAAAATTGCCCTAAAAATGTCTCATAAAAACACAATACATTCTATTGTTTTTCGCGAAAAAGTGTATGAAAATTTTCTCAAAATTTTATGGTTAAGATACATAACGACCACCATTTTTTATTGTAAAAGTGCCATTTACCATTCGCCGAATGGTATAGAACAATAGGGGTGATGGTGAGTGTGCCGTGTAAATTACAATATGTTTAATGGTGAATATTTTTCGAAAAAATGGTGTTGTAACAATAACATTTATCGTATTTTTATGATATTTTTTATCAGGGTAGCTTCCTTAGAAAGCAATTGATTATTTTGCAAAGTTACCAATACGCTTATAATATGATTGTACTTTGCGTTCCTGGTGACAAAAACCTTAACGAAAGCATTTTCAGCTGAGAAAATCGCAATTTACGATCGCCTGTAAGAATTGCATTTTGGACACCGAATATATGTTTTGGACACCCCCAGGTATATATAATTTAAACAGGGCAATTATCTCAATGTTTATCCATGAATACTGCTAGGCCATGGAAGTAGCATAAATTAACAAATATTTTCTTACAAATAATCAAATTTCTCCGCTTAACAGGCATCTATTTTGATAACTATTACAGTTTTTGTTAAAATCGAGGAAATATTGCCAGACCCACAGAATACGCCTCCAAGTATGCAATCGCACAGCATCTGCATGTAGTTCGTCAGATGACCAAAATATATTAACAGTACAAAACTAGTAATGTATTTTGGACGCCACCTATTTTAAGAGTTCTAAATAATTGTTAAGAGATTGGCTGCCTAATGCTTCTTTATTGAACATTGTTCATTGCAATAAGGCTTTCAAATTTCTTACAATTATTAATTCAACGATTTTGAAGTGAATATTGTATTTGACTGTGAAGTGTATGGCGTCTTGCATACCTGTGCATTTGAGGGGTTTTAGTGAAATAATTTACATTTTCGATAATTTAGAAGTAAATTCTCAATTGTTAAGCGTATTTTCAACGTTAGTCATCAGAATAGGCAATAGGGTCTACTTGATCCAATAATCGATATTGAGAAGTATCTACTTTTATTAGCTCTCCGGAACAAGGCATACATCGCCGTGCATGTTCAAATTATATTTTTTATCCTACACATGATCTGCGTAGCCACCGCCTAAACCTTGGACTACCTCTTGATTTGCCCCTGGACTAGCCAGTATGAATGAGACGACACTAGCCAGAAGCTGACATGCATTACTGTAGAACATTATCCAAGACAGCTTCACCAAAGCTACGAAGGCTCTCTTGAGATAGTTTGAAGTTAATCTATTCATCCGCAACTGCGATCGAGTGGGCTGCAGCCAATGCCACTCCTTTGAACTGTATTGATACTCTATAACATCGAACCCAGAATGGAATTCCTGAGGTTATGTGAAAGCACTTCCAACCCACCTCTGTGTCGTATACTAGTATTTGATTATGGAAATAGCTTACGATAACCTTGTACAAGTAGCCGAGTAGAGACCATCTATACCCTCTGTGTGGCCAGGGATCAAAGAGTTACACTCATTTGCTATTTTCTCAGCTCAGAAGCGTGCAATCAAGAAACGATGTATGGACGACTTTTGCAATGTGGTTTTGTCTAAAACTTTGCCGAATAGATTAGGGATCGCACACGCATACCAAAGGCGTGACAGAGTTGTAAAAGCGACTCTCCACGAGGTGGGTGTAATTTACATTCACCTCGTGGAGAGTTGCCTTCGCAGCTCCCCCACGACTTCGGTATGCGTGTGCGACCCAGTGCGACCCCTACTATATTCGGCAAAGTTTTAGACAAAACCACATTGCAAAAGTCTTCCATACATCGTTTCTTGATTGCACGCTTCTGAGCTGAGAAAATAGCAAGTGAATGTAACTCTTTCCAAGTAAGTGTTCCCATGCTTGTGTGTGGCTTTAACAGTTTTTTGAGGGTGATTCTCAATGATCCTCTCTAGCATCTCTGAAGACTTTTCGGTACGAGTCATTACATCTTGTCTTGTCCATCACGACCTTCTAGACATCATCCCACGGGTTCGTATTGGTAGTCTGATAGAGACCCTCACAGCAGACATTCTTGGCCTTATTTTGGTCTTGAGCTTGACAGTGGCAGCCGCAAATGCCACCCGCCGTTCATTTTCCTCCTCATCAGTACGAGTTCGCTGCATCCATCGCCAAAACTCGTAGACATGGGGCGGCGCAGATTCGCTATTGCTTGAGTACAAGAGAACGCCGATTGTCTCTCATTCATAGGGTGGGCAAATACTTCGTTGTTGAAGTATGATCTTTTCCACCTACGCGGGCTTGGCCTTGGTCTCTTCCTCTACCCGCTATCTGCTGTTGTTGTAGTCGATACTGTAGCGAACCGCCAGGTGATCGCTGTAAGTGTAGCTATCGTATACTCTACAGTTTGAACTACTTGTTAGGCCAGAACTCAACTACAAAAGGTAATGTCGATAATCGACTACACTCCGTTCCGACTAAAGGTACTTTTGGTTCATAAGCCATATCGACATCTACCATAGTCAGTGCCTCTAGCAGAAACTGACTCTGCTGCTTCCCCATTCCACGGCTCAGGCATAGAAGTCACCCGCTAATAACATTGGCCTTTGCCCTGTCAGCACGGACTCCGTACAGTTAAGCATCTGCGTGAACTGCTCGATATACCAACGCGTAGGCGCATAACAGCTACAGAAGAAGACCCCGTTTACTTTGGCGACCACAAAGCCCTCATAGATAGTAAACACCAACTCCTGGACGGGGTATTTACCCGTCGTCCATATCGCCGCCATTTTTTCTGGACCCATCAGCGAGCCAATTGCTGTGGCTGACGGGTACTCGTTACGAGTCCACTATGATCCGATCCCCATCCAGAAACCGCCTGACAAGGCAGTTGCTGAGCCGCGTCACAGTGGTTCAGGTTACGCTGCGTTTCCTGTGCTGTGATTTGTTCACTGCGGCTTTCTTAAAGGCCGGGCACCTTGGACCTCTCGTTGAATGCTTGCTGTTTGCGGATTTCCCGGAACAAATCAAACACGTGAGTGGACTTGTACAGCCTTGTGCCTTGCCGCATCGCCTACATAGCTTGCTCCTGTCAGGGCCTTTACATGGTTTGTGTTCTGGTTCCAGACACCTGAAGCAAACTTCCGGTGGCTCGTGCAAGATCAGTTAGCACACAGACCAGCCCACCTTGAGCTTCCCTACCTCAACAGACGTGTTAGCGTCCGCCACAGGTAGCTGTACCACGGTTACTTGTGTCTCTGCCGGGCCCTTCTGTAGCCTAACGGCTGCGGTAGCCACGTGCACCTTACACTGTTGCTGCAGTGCCGTGACGAGCTCTTCCGCGTTAGTGATCTCGTCTAGGTTTTGCACCTGTGGAGTCGCCTCCTCTGTAAGAGCCCTCACCTCAACGCCCTCATAAACGACCTATTTCGCCAGAATTTCGTAGACGCCGCTTATTATGCTTAAGTTCGAAGATCATTTCACCTGTGCGAGTACATCTACGAAATTGGCGCCGCTCCTCAACGCCTTCAAGACTTCCGTTTTGTTCAGTCTTGATGACGGGGGCGTCGTTCTTCTCACACTTGCACTTGCCCTCCTACGTTTCCTAGTCCTAAAGTCCCTACGCTCCTGCGGTTTGTGTTTGATCTTCCTTCGTTCTACTTTTGTCCAAGTAACGTCCTCTCCCTGGTCTGCCCTACTTTGTGGATGCTGAGGGCCTAACAACGGTCACAACTCACTGTTCCCTTCCATCCGGGACGGACCTGCTTTCTCAGGCTCAGCCTTCTCAGCTTTCCGGGACACCTGACTGGGGTCCGACTTACCGGCATTATAGCCGGCCATCGCCCTGCGGGCATCGCCAAGCAGCTTCTCACCTCACGGCTACCTTAACTGCTTCTGCGAGTGGTTATCAAAAGCAGTCGCATCCACCACACTCTTTGGGCTACCTGCGAAAGCGAAGGCCTCAGTCTGGGTTAATCTGGGTCGTATCCTATACTTTCTCCGGTTCTGCCGCTGCAGCACCACGCGGTCTTGCTTGGCTTCGTCCTTCGACTTACGAAATCGCAACAGGGCTGTTTTAAGGTTCTTGCTTATGCTGGACTTCGTGGACGCAAAGTCGATGATCTCGCCAAGCTGCTGCTCAGCCACCTCTATTGCAGATAGCCTACCTATCTCTTATTTGGTTGGTGGCCCTCATCAACCACGCTCTGTCCAATATCTCCTCCGGCAGACTAGTCGGGGAATGAATCGTAGCTCCCACGCTGCGGAGCTTCCTGCTCCTGACTCCTCACTTCTCCTTAACGGAGACCTAGCCCACATACTTCTTGCAAAGAAGTTGGCCTCGCCACTACCACTACCACCTGGACTTGTTTTCTTTTCACTTGATTTCATAGTTAATCCCATGAATTGCACGAGAAAGGAGGTATACCTCGCCAGAGTCCTGCATTAACGCGGTAAGGGACAAAATACTGGGCTGGGTGCTCAGACTCAACAGGATCCGTTAACAATCGAGCATCTATTTCACCCCCACGATCACTCATTCCTCCCCACGGATCGCCGGACACCTTGAATTGAGGTTAGTAGTCCTATTTTTAGCCGGTAACTGTACGGCTGACTCGCATAAGGCAGGTTCGTCATGCTCTTGAACTACCGTCCCTGCTGCCTTCCTGGTAGCTTCTCACCTTACGGTAGCCTCGCACGCTTCTGCGAATGCTTGTAAACGATCGCGACTGGTGTATTCTTCGGGCTACAAGCGAATGCAAAGCTCTCAGTCTGGGTAAACTTCGTTAACTTTGGTAGCTTCACGGGATCTCCTGCTGCCGCAGTTGCTATGAGTTCATCGTGACCTACTTGGTCGTCATCGTTGATTTACGAAGTCTCATCAAGGCCTACTTGAGGTCCTTTATGATGTTCTCCTATTGATTTCATGATTCCTTCAATTTTGTAATTAATTTAGTTTATGTTGGCATGCCCCTAACCCCCTATAGCAAATCCAAAAGTAACATACCTCTTTGACCGGACGTCGATGTTCTGGCGATAGCGACGGCACCTTCGCCAGCTTAACACTTTCCTGTTTCATAGCACCGCTGCTGCTGCTAGTAGAGCTCGCTTCCTGGGGTTTGCTGGTCGATGGTTTATTCGACGACTTTTTGCGGGATTTTCGGTCTCGGTCACTGCTAGAGTCCGACTCCGACGAAGAGGATGAAGACGACGATGACGAAGAAGACGAGGAAGAGGACGAGTCCCGGCTGTCGCTCGAAGATGACGATGAAGAGCGGGAACGCTTCTGTAATGATACAAAACAACGGCGAGCGTGGGGAGTTCAAGGTACAGCTGTTAATTTTCTTCCATCGATTGGTATTGTGATTATTTTGGAAACTATGGCTAATCGGAGACGAAATTGAAAATGTTACATGCCGAGAGCGAGTTTTTTTTGTGTTCCTATAATAAAATTATTGATATCCTACATTTTTTGAAATTTTATTTTCCAAAATGCTGTTTCTTTGATGAACTTTCAGAGAAAATAACTTTCAGGGAAATGCGTTATGAAAATATAATTTAAAGAAATAAGATTATTTCAAATATTTTAAGTAATTTTGATATAACGTTTTGGATGGAAACGCCATAACGAAAGACTAACTTAATACCTATTTTTGTAAGCAATGTTTTTTTTTATGATTTTATTCTTACTCGCTCCTGGCACATCACAACGTTACTTTCTAGATTTTAATTTCTCCGAACCTAATAAAAAAATACAAAACTAAATACATATCCCTATCTGCAATACTTACGAAAAGGCTCCCTTGCCTAGTTTTATTGGAAACCTTATAGATACATATAAGATATATTACCCTGTTTCATTGAGCGTTGCGACAATCTCTCCGCCTCAAAAACGGTTCATGCTCATGCTCTAATTACAGCAAGCAGTGCAGGCACTCTTCTGCTGGCTGATCCGGAAGGGGTTAGTGGTTTCGTGCCCCGGGTATTGGATCAGCGTGCTTTGTTGATGCTCAGTCGGTGGTTTGTGGATACGACGGGCGCTTTGAGATGGTGTGAGTTTGGTTGGGTTTCTTTTGTGGGCCACGCACACACACATTTTTCACTTGGTATGAACTTATCATAAATCAAAAAGGTTCTTTGAACGACAGTAACAGTAGTGTCAGGATTATTCGAGGTATTTGGCAGATTTGTAATTTGAGAGATATTAATGGGGATTGTTATTTTCTTATGGTTTGAAGGTTTTCAATCGCAAAAAGGGAGGAATCAAAACAACTATTGAACTCCTTTGAACCATTTTGTGACTACGGCTTGCACAGTGGAGTGTCCCGAAAGCAGACTAGAAAAGTTATATAGCTACATAAACAGTTCACAAATCAAGTCGGTTGGCTAAAAGAAATGAAGCTACAACAGAACAATTTACAAAAAAAATAAAAGTTTTGAACATTTCATTGCGTAAATAGAGAATAGGACAGATCGATGAAGTACTAGATTTGTAGTAATGAGCTGAATTTCTCCATTTCTTGCAACATAAACAACATAGTTACCTAAAGTTAAACAGCATCAAATTAGGCAATGAATCATAAATACCCACGCTTTTTGCACCATTTCATTGCAGAAACGGCGAATAGACCTTCTCACCATACAACAATCCAGCTCACTACTTTCAATCTAGTACTTCACCGATCTGTCCTATTCGTTGCATACAGGGTAGAACACAATCAGTGAAGTACTAGATTGAACGTAGTGTGCTGGATTTTTGTATGGTGAGATGATCAATTTTCCATTTCTGCAATGAAATGGTGCAAACAGCGTGGGCTATGTGATTTCTTGCCTAATTTAACCCTTCAGCACGCGCGCTGTTGTAAAAAGTACAACACTACCAAAAAACCTCACTCGTTGTATTCATGGCGAGTGCGGTGCAGTTTCGGTTGCTTGATGTCGCGCGTCCTGGAAGGTTAATGATGTTTGAGGAAAACTTTGGGCAACTGTGTTGTTGAAGTTATTAGAAATACATAATACAACAACACAATGGGGCACGTTTGGTGTAGTACTAGATTTGTAGTAATGAGCTGAATTTTAGTATGGTGAGAAGGTCAATTCTCCGTTTTTACAATGAAATGGTGCAAAAAGCGTGGGTATTATGATTCCTTGCTTGATAGGAAGCAATCAGTGAAGTACTAGATTGAAAGTAGTGAGCTGGATTTTTGTATGGTGAAAAGATCAGTTCTCCATTTCTGCAATGAAATAGTGCAAACAGCATGGGTTATATGGATTCTTGCGTAATTTGCTGTTTGAGCAAAAGTTTGGGTAACTGTGTTGTTAAAGTTGCAAGAAATAAATAATACAACACAGTTACCAAAACTATTGCTCAAATAGCATCAAATTGGTCAAGAAATCATATAACCCATGCTGTTTGTACCATTTCATTACAAAAATGGAGAACTGATCATCTCACCATACAAAAATTCAGGTCATTACTTTCAATCTAGTACTTCACTGATTGCTTCCTATTTGATGCTGTTTGAGCAAAACTTTGGGCAATAGTGTTGTTGTTTGCTCCATTTCTTGCAACATAAACAACATAGTTATACAAAGTTTTGCTCAAACAGCTTCAAATAGGAGGCCATCAGTGAAGTACTAGATTGAAAGTAGTGAGCTGGATTTTTGTATGGTGAGATGATCAATTCTTCATTTCTGCAATGAAATGGAGCAAACAGCGTGGGTTATATGATTTCTTGACTAATTTGATGCTATTTGAGCAAAAGTTTGGGTAACTGTGATGTTGTATTATTTATTTCTTGCAACTTCAACCAAGTTACCCAAACTTTTGCTCAAACAGCATAAAATTAGACATGAAATCATATAACCCACGCTGTTTGCTCCATTTCATTGCAGAAATGGAGAATTGATCATCTCACCATACTAAAATTCAGCTCACTACTTTCAATCTAGTACTTCACTGATTGCCTCCTATTAGGCAAGGAGTCATAATACCCACGCTTTTTGCATCATTTCATTGCAGAAACGGAGAAGTGTCCTTCTCACCATACTAAAATTCAGCTCATTACTACAAATCTAGTACTACACTGAACGTGTCCCATAGAAAACAATCAGTGAAGTATAAGAATTGAAGTAATAAGCTGAATTTTTGTATGATGAGAAGATCAGTTCTCCGTTTCTGCAATGAAATGGTTTAAAAACCGTGGGTATGGGGCACGTTCGGTGTAGTACTAGAAGTAATGAGCTGAATTTTAGTATGGTGAGAAGGTCAATAGGAGGCAATCAGTGAAGTACTAGATTGAAAGTAGTGAGCTGGATTTTTGTATGGTGAAAAGATCAGTTCTCCATTTCTGCAATGAAATGGTGCAAACAGCGTGGGTTATATGATTTCTTGCCTAATTTGATGCTGTTTGAGCAAAAGTTTGGGTTACTGTGTTGTTGAAGTTGCAAGAAATAAATAATATAACAACACAGTTACCTAAACTTTTGCTCAACCAGCATCAAATTAGGCAAGAAATCATATAACCCACGCTGTTTGCACCATTTCATTGCAGAAATGGAGGATTGATCATCTCACCATACACAAATCCAGCTCACTACTTTCAATCTAGTACTTCACTGATTGCCTCCTATTCTCAGTTTCTACAATAAAATGGTGCAAAAAGCGTGGGTATTATGATTCCTTGTCTAATTTGATGTTGTTTGAGCAAAACTTTGGATAACTATGTTGTTTATGTTGCAAGAAATGTAGAAAACAACAACACTGTTGCCCAAAGTTTTGCTTTAACAGCATCAAATTAGGCAAGGAATCATAATACCCACGCTTTTTGCACCATTTTATTGTAGAAACTGAGAATTGACCTTCTCACCATACTAAAATTCAGCTCATTACTACAAATCTAGTACTTCACCGATCTGTCCTATTACGATTTCTTGCCTAATTTAGTGCTGTTTGAGCAAAACTTTGGGTAACTGTGTTATTTAAGTTACAAGAAATGGAGAAAATTGCAACGTGGGTCTCCATTTAGCCTAGTGGTTACGGCGATGGATCGCCAATCCGGAGACGGCGGGTTCGATTCCTGTTCTGGTCGGAGAAATTTTCTCGACTCCCTGGGCATAATGTATCATTGTACTTGCCTCACAATATACAAATTCATGCAATGGCAGGCAAAGAAAGCCCTTTAATCAATAGGACAGATCGGTGAAGTACTAGATTTGTAGTAATGAGCTGAATTTTAGTATGGTGAGAAGGTCAATTCTCCGTTTCTGCAATGAAATGGTGCAAACAGTGTGGGTATTATGATTCCTTGCCTAATTTGATGCTGTTTGAGCAAAACTTTGGGCAACAGTGTTGTTGTTTTCTCCATTTTTTGCAACATAAACAACATAGTTATTCAAAGTTTTGCTCAAACAGCATCATATTAGGCAAGGAATCATAATACCCACACTTTTTGCACCATTTCATTGCAGAAACGGAGAATTGACCTTCTCACCATACTAAAATTCAGCTCATTACTACAAATCTAGTACAACACCGAACGTGCCCCATAACTGTGGAAATGCTCAAAGAACACTAAGTTGAAGCGAGGCAGGCCAAGTCCCAGTGAGGACGTAGAGCCACAAAGAAGAAGAAGAAGAAGAAGAAGAAGAAGAAGAAGAAGAAGAAGAAGAACAAGGTTACCCAGAGTTTTGCTCAAACAGCAAAAATTAGGCAAGAAATCATAATACCCTCCCTTTTTGCACCATTTCATTGCAGAAACGGAGAATAGGAAGCAATCAGTGAAGTACTAGATTGAAAGTAGTGAGCTGGATTTTAGTATGGTGAGATGATGAATTCTCCATTTCTGCAATGAAATGAAGCAAACAGCGTGGGTTATATGATTTCTTGACTAATTTGATGCTATTTGAGCAAAAGTTTGGGTAACTGTGATGTTGTATTATTTATTTCTTGCAACTTCAACAACACAGTTACCTAAACTTTTGCTCAAACAGCATAAAATTGGACATGAAACCATATAACCCACGCTGTTTGCACCATTTCATTGCAAAAATGGAGAATTGACCATCTCACCATACAAAAATCCAGCTCACTACTTTCAATCTAGTACTTCACTGATTGCCTCCTATTGACCTCCTCACCATACTAAAATGGGGCACGTTCGGTGTAGTACTAGATTTGTAGTAATGAGCTGAATTTTAGTATGGTGAGCAGGTCAGTTCTCTATTTCTGTAATGAAATGGTGCAAAAGGCGTGGGTATTATGTTTTCTTGCCTAATTTGATGCTGATTGAGCAAAACTTTGAATAACTATGTTGTTTATATTGCAAGAATTGGAGAAAACAACAACACTGTTGCCCAAAGTTTTGCTCAAACAGCATTAAATTAGGCAAGGAATCATAATACCCACGCTTTTTGCGCCATTTCACTGCAGAAACGGAGAATTGACCTTCTCACCATACTAAAATTCAGCTCATTACTACAAATCTAGTACTTCACCGATCTGTCCTATTCAGCTCATTACTACAAATCTAGCACTACACCGACCTGTACTATTGTTCCAACACATACTTCTCTGCTGGTTAATTCAGAGACGAGTGTAGCAACGTTGCGCGTTGAGCACACAGGTCCGAGGCATGACACGCGAGTTTGTCATTTTTATAATGTTACAAAATTGTATCAAATTTTGATAGAAACTATTAATCCTCAAGTTAAAATTCATATCACATTTTGTTATAGCTGTGATCTGATTATAAAAAAAAAGGTTATTATCTTGATTGGACCGGTGTACTTCTTGTTACAATTTAAGTTATTTTAAGGTTGGGCAGCACAGGGACGAAAGTCTCCTGGGGCCTGACGCAAACCCCCCCCCCCCCCCCTTTTGCGAGTCAGCCGCGTATTCGCCGGCTAAGAATACTCAAGTAACCACAAGCATTATATCATAACATTAATTCAATCGTATTACAGCTTAGCTAATGCAAGATAACTTTTATTCTACATCTGTCAAGTAATGAAGCGTTACATCTACATTATGAAAGCATTGAAGTTTGTATTGTTCCTAATTTATTGGGCTTTTTGAGCACATATGAAAACAAAAAGAACAGAATCAACACAGACAAATTTATATCTTTATATTATCTTCGTTTGTGGAATCCATCGGTTCTGTAATCGCTTGTTTTCGACTAGGATGAGTTTGGGAAAGTAAGATAACTGATAGCATGCCGACCCCAGCACAACTTTTAGAGCTGCTGAAAACACAACTCAATAAGGCACGAGCTGAGTAAACGTTATCTTATGTTGCACATTTTTCCAGATGCAAAATACATTTTCATCGTAACACACAGCGTTAGCGCGTCCGACTTCCATCGTGGTCCAGTTTCAGCAGTCTTGGTTCAATTCCCGAAATAGAATAAAAAATCAGAGTGAGAGTATCGGAACAGGTATGGGTAGATAAAAATAGATTGAAAAATGACAAAAAATATTTTTTTCCTTTTGTTGGCATGAAGCTTTAAGTATACATTCCATACGATTTCATTGCATTAGCTATATGGCACAAGCATTTTATATGCTTTAGCAATCACCACAGTAAAGCTTGCTTTAAATCAACAATAGTAGCGCCACTTTCGACTTTAAACCTACTTTAATGGTACCTAAATGACAAAACAACTTTATATAGCATGTCATATAATACACTATAAAGCGAAATTAATGCTATATATCCAGCGTCATGGTTACTTGGGAAGGACGGGAGCGGGACATTTGACATAAAGTCATTTGGCATAAGGTCGTTTGGCATAAGGTCACTTGGCATAAAGTCATTTGGTATAACGGTCATTTGGCATAATGGACATTATGGCAAGTGTCAATTATGCCAAATGACCGTTATGCCAAATGACTTTATGCCAAGTGACCTTATGCCAAACGGCCTTATGTATTGTTCCTAATTTATTGGGCTTTTTGAGCACATATGAAAACAAAAAGAACAGAATCAACACAGACAAATTTATATCTTTATATTATCTTCGTTTGTGGAATCCATCGGTTCTGTAATCGCTTGTTTTCGACTAGGATGAGTTTGGGAAAGTAAGATAACTGATAGCATGCCGACCCCAGCACAACTTTTAGAGCTGCTGAAAACACAACTCAATAAGGCACGAGCTGAGTAAACGTTATCTTATGTTGCACATTTTTCCAGATGCAAAATACATTTTCATCGTAACACACAGCGTTAGCGCGTCCGACTTCCATCGTGGTCCAGTTTCAGCAGTCTTGGTTCAATTCCCGAAATAGAATAAAAAATCAGAGTGAGAGTATCGGAACAGGTATGGGTAGATAAAAATAGATTGAAAAATGACAAAAAATATTTTTTTCCTTTTGTTGGCATGAAGCTTTAAGTATACATTCCATACGATTTCATTGCATTAGCTATATGGCACAAGCATTTTATATGCTTTAGCAATCACCACAGTAAAGCTTGCTTTAAATCAACAATAGTAGCGCCACTTTCGACTTTAAACCTACTTTAATGGTACCTAAATGACAAAACAACTTTATATAGCATGTCATATAATACACTATAAAGCGAAATTAATGCTATATATCCAGCGTCATGGTTACTTGGGAAGGACGGGAGCGGGACATTTGACATAAAGTCATTTGGCATAAGGTCGTTTGGCATAAGGTCACTTGGCATAAAGTCATTTGGTATAACGGTCATTTGGCATAATGGACATTATGGCAAGTGTCAATTATGCCAAATGACCGTTATGCCAAATGACTTTATGCCAAGTGACCTTATGCCAAACGGCCTTATGTCAAATGACTTTATGCCAAATGACACAGACCCGAATAGGACTACTAACCCCAATTCAAGGTGTCAAGCGAACCGTGCTGAGGAATGAATGATCGAGGGGGTGAAAAAGATGCTCGATCTTTAACGGAGCCTGTGGGGTACCTGGGCACCCCCCACAGTAAGCTGTCCCTTACCGCGTTAATGCAGGGCTCTGGCGTGGTGGACCTTATTTCCCGTGCGACTCGTGGGATGAAAAAATGAGCGAAAATTCAAGAAATCAACATTTAGGTGGAAGTAGTGGTGCAATCAACCCCTTCGCAAGAAGCGGTTTGATGAGATCTACGACAAGGAGAAGTGAGGAGATAGGCGCTGGGAGTTGCGTACGCAGTTCAAGCGTGGGTGCTCCAGTCCACTTCCCGGCAAGCCAGCCGGTGGAGGTTATGGACGGAGCGTGGTTGTTGAGGGTCGTCAACCGAGAATCCAAAGGAAAGTCCGCAATAGGACAGATCGGTGAAGTACTAGTTTTGTAGTAATGAGCTGAATTTTACTATGGTGAGAAGGTCAGTTCTCCGTTTCTGAAATGAAATAGTGCAAAAAGCGTGGGTATTATGATTCCTTGCCTAATTTGATGCTGTTTGAGCAAAACTTTGGGCAACAGTGTTATTGTTTTCTTCATTTCTTGCAATATAAACAACATAGTTACCCAAAGTTTTGCTCAAACAGCATCAAATTAGGCAAGGAATCATAATACCCACGCTTTTTGCTCCATTTCATTGCAGAAACGGAGAATTGACCTTCTCACCATACAAAAATTCAGCTCATTACTACAAATCTAGTACTACACCGAACGTGCCCCATAGAGGTGGCTGAGCAGCAGCTTGGCAAAATCATCGACTTTGCGTCCACTAAGTCGAACATAAGCAAGGACCTGAAAACGGCCTTGCTTCGACTTAGGGCGTCGATCGACGATGCCAAGCAGGAGCACGCGACCCTCGCGTTGCTGACTGCTGCAGAAGCGGAGCCTGCAAATGAGAAAGTGCCGAAGTTTACCCAAACGGAGGCCTTCTGCTTCGCAGGAAGTCCAAATAAGGCGGAAGCGACTGCTCGCGACAAACGGGGCAAGCAATCGCAGAAGCGGGCGAGGCAACCGTCAGGCGAGGAGCTGTCTGGCGGTGCCCGCAAGGCCAGGCGAATCATTACCCCGAAAGTCGGTAATAATGCCGGAAGGTCGGACCCCAGCCAGGGTTCCCGGAAAGCTGGGAAGGGTGGGCCTGAAAAGGCTGGCCCGTCCCGGAACGATGGGAACAAGGGGTTGCGACCACTGGTGGACCCTCAAACAGCCACAGAGTAGGGCGATCCAAGGGGAGGACCCCCCTTGGACGAAGGTAGAGCGGAAGAGGAAGAAGAAGGCGAATCCGCAGGTAGTAGCGCAGGACGCCAAGCCAAGGCGTAGGAGGGCAGGTGCCAAGCGCGAGAAAGGCGACGCGATCGTCATCAAGACGGAACAGTCCAAGTACTCGGACGTCTTGAAGATGATGCGAAGCGACGCCAAGCTTGAGGATCTTGGAGCCGACGTACGCAGTATTAGACGTAGGTACAGGCGAAATGATCCTGGAGCTGAAGCGCCAGAAGGAGCACAAGGGCGCCGCCTATAAGAGGCTGGCAGAAGAGGCCCTTGGTGAGGGTGTGCAGGTGAGGGCTCTGACACATGAGGCGACTCTGAAGGTCAAGGACATTCCACCGAAGTGGAAGAGCTCGTCACGGCACTGCGGCAACAGTGCGATGTGCAGGTGGCCGCCGCAGCCGTTAAGCTACGGAAAGGGCCAACAGGGACACAGATAGCTTTGGTTCAGCTACCTGTGGCGGACGTCAAAAAGTCCGTTCAAGTAGGGAGCATGAAGGTGGGTTGGTGCGTATGTCACCTGACATTCCACGAGCCACCAGAGGTTTGCTTCAGGTGTCTGGCACCAGGACACAAGTTGTGGGACTGCAAAGGTCCCGACTGGCGCAAACTGTGCAGGCGATGCGGCGCTGAAGGTCATAAGGCCCAAAGCTGCACGAGTCCGCCCATCTGCATGATCTGTACCGGGAAATCCTCGAACAACAGACATCCGATGGGTGGTCCAAGGTGCCCGGCCTTCAAGAAAGCCGCAGTGAACAACAAATCACAATGCAGGTAACGCAGCTGAACCTGAACCACTGTGATGCGGCTCAGCAACTGCTTTGTCAGGCGGTTTCTGAGTGGGAAACGGATATCGCCATCATTTCAGACCCATACCGAGTACCCGCCGGCAACGGCAACTGGGTCTCGGATGGGACCAGGAAAATGGCGGCGATATGGACGACGGGTAAATACCCCGTGCAGGAGTTGGTGTCTACTACCTATGAGGGCTTCGTGGTCGCCAAAGTAAACGGGGTCTTCTTCTGTAGCTGTTATGCGCCTCCGCGGTGGCCGATCGAGCAGTTCACGCAAATGCTGGACCGCTTAACGACCGTGCTAACAGGGCGAAGGCCGGTGGTAATAGCGGGCGACTTTAATGCCTGGGCCGTGGAATGGGGAAGCCGTTACACGAACCAGCGGGGTCAGATCCTGCTAGAAACTCTGGCCATCTTAGATGTCGACTTGGCTAATGTCGGTACCAAGAGTACCTTTAGTCGAAACGGAGCGGAGTCAATAGGACAGATCGGTGAAGTACTAGATTTGTAGTAATGAGCTGAATTTTAGTATGGTGAGAAGGTCAATTCTCTGTTTCTGCAATAAAATAGTGCAAAAAGCGTGGGTATTATGATTCCTGGCCTAATTTAATGCTGTTTGAGCAAAACTTTGGGCAACAGTGTTGTTATTTTCTTCATTTCTTGCAACATAAACAACATTGTTCACCAAAGTTTTGCTCAAACAGCATCAAATTAGATAAGGAATCATAATACCCACGCTTTTTGCACCATTTCATTGCAGAAACGGAGAATTGACCTTCTCACCATACTAAAATTCAGCTCATTACTACAAATCTAGTACTACACCGAACGTGCCCCATGGGGCACGTTCGATGTAGTACTAGATTTGTAGTAATGAGCTGAATTTTAGTATGGTGAGAAGGTCAGTTCTCTGTTTCTGCAATGAAATGGTACGAAAAGCGTGGGTATTATGATTCCTTGCCTAATTTGATGCTGTTTGAGCAAAACTTTGGATAACTATTTTGTTTATGTTGCAAGAAATGGAGAAAACAACAACACTTTTGCACAAAGTTTTGCTCAAACAGCATCAAATTTGGCAAGGAATCATAATACCCACGCTTTTTGCACCATTTCATTGCAGAAACGGAGAATTGACCTTCTCACCATACTAAAATTCAGCTCATTACTTCAAATCTAGTACTTCGCCGATCTATCCGCTGTCTGCTGTTGTTGTAGTCGATACTGTAGCGAACCGCCAGGTGGTCGCTGTGAGTGTAGCCATCATCTACTCTCCAGTTCGAACTACTTGTTAGGCCAGGACTACAAAAGGTCACGTCATTAATAGGAGGCAATCAGTGAAGTTCTAGATTGAAAGTAGTGAGCTGGATTTTTGTATGGTGAGATGATCGATTCTCCATTTCTGCAATGTAATGGTGCAAACAGCGTGGGTTATATGATTTCTTGTCTAATTTGATGCTGTTTGAGCAAAAGCTTGGGTAACTGTGTTGTTGAAGTTGCAAGAAATAATGGGGCACGTTCGGTGTAGTACTAGATTTGTAGTAATGAGCTGAATTTTAGTATGGTGAGAAGGTCAATTCTCCGTATCTGCAATAAAATGGTGCAAAAAGCGTGGGTATTATGATTCCTTGCCTAATTTGATGCTGTTTGAGAAAAACTTTGGATAACTATGTTGTTTATGTTGCAAGAAATGGAGAAAACAACAACACTGTTGCCCAAAGTTTTGCTCAATCAGCATCAAATTAGGCAAGAAATCATATAACCCACGCTGTTTGCACCATTTCATTGCAGAAATGGAGAATCGATCATCTCACCATACAAAAATCCAGCTCACTACTTTCAATCTAGTACTTCACTGATTGCCTCCTATTAATGACGTGACCTTTTGTAGTCCTGGCCTAACAAGTAGTTCGAACTGGAGAGTAGATGATGGCTACACTCACAGCGACCACCTGGCGGTTCGCTACAGTATCGACTACAACAACAGCAGACAGCGGATAGAAGAAGAGGCGGCTAGGCCAAGGCCAAGCCCTCGCAGGTGGAAGACATCATACTTCGACGAAGGGGTATTTGGGGAGGCGCTCCGCCGTGAGCGAAACTTAATCGGTTCAAACGGCGACGAGCTGGTAGCGGTGCTCTCACGTGCGTGTGATGCGACCATGCCTAGGCGAGTCCACCCTAGAAATGGGAGGCCACCGGCTTACTGGTGGACCGACGCGATTGCGGACCTGCGCCGCGCCTGCCTACGGGCTAGGCGGCGGATGCAGCGAGCACGATCAGAGGAAGAGCGAAACGAACGGCGGGTGGTGTTCGCCGCTGCAAAAACCGCGCTTAAGACCGAGATAAGAGCAAGCAAAAAGGCCTGCTTTGAGGGTCTCTGTCATAGTGCCAATACGAACCCGTGGGGTGACGCCTACAGGATCGTTATGGCCAAGACGAGAGGTGTGATGGCTCCTACAGAGCAATCTCCAGAGATGTTGGAGGGGATCATTGGAGGACTTTTTCCGCGTCATGATCCTAATCCTTGGCCTCCTTTCGTAGGACAGCCGGGGACTGGGGCTGGCGATGAGGAGAGGGTCACCGATGTGGAACTTGCGGGGATAGCTAAGTCCCTTAGCGTAGGTAAGGCCCCAGGTCCGGACGGAGTTCCGAACCTGGCCTTAAAAGTAAATAGAAGTTACTAAAATCGACCGAAACCCTAGGAATTACTTCCGACGATACATCCGAACCCCACAATGAGCTCCAGATTTTTGATGAAGAATTCATCCAACCTGTTGTATTATAAACTTGATATGCGTCATTGTCTATCAAATCCTATAGGATCAACTTGAAATACATATATGGAAAATAAACTAGTTCGAAAGCTATCTAAGATTTTTAAACAAGAGGAGTCTTATGTGGTGTTTTTGGTCAGCGCTCGTCGGGGTAATTAGACAGATGTTTTTGAAAATAATTTTTCTAATTTGATGTGAACTTGCAGTACTTTCTTCAACATCTCAATCGCTTCATCAGGCTTGTATTAGAGCTGCAAGGTGAATTTGCATCAGAAATTACTATAGTTTTATGTGTTTTTCATGAGATGCTCATATTGCCCAATTGGTCAAATTATCCCGACTACTCGTATGTGAATCAAAGAAGGAATACTTGGAACATTTTCAGCAGGCATTCTTGGAGGAATCCGAGCAGGATTGGAAGAATCCCAATAAGTTATTACTCGACGATTCACAGAAATAATTTTTGAAAAAAAAAAATCTCTAGAGGAATCCATTAAGAAACAGAAGGTATTATATAAGGAATCCTTGCTGCCGTGAATCGCAAGTCAGTCCCATCTGCATTTTGGGCAAAAATGAGTTAATGGCCGTTTTCAAGCTTTCTTCGGATGACCTTTCAGCTGCGTGCAAAAAAATATATAGTTTGTTCAGTAAAATTGAAAAACAACACCAAGTCAGATTGTCCCATAATGAAATGTAATCGCAAGTCAGTCCCATTACGAACTTGTGCACCCTCCAGTACAAAACCTAACAATATTTTAGCCAGTTTTATATTTTTTACTGTTACGTTTTCACGTTTGAAACAATATGTGAAAGTTTCATGATGATCGCAGAAGTTTTCAATTCATGGCGATTTTTTAGAGTTTCGCATAGAAATCGAATTTGAAAACTTCAGAGGTCATTTTATCAATGCCTACTTTTTACATATTGGACTGACTTGCGATTCACGGCAGCTTGGATCTCTAAAAACATTCGTGTTCAAATCGTTTTAGATCTAGTAGATGCTGCAAAAGTTATGCTTCCTGTTTCGGTGTTAAAACTGTTTTTCTGAATCCTACTTTCAATTTCACCACCATTTGAACTTGAATTTCGACAAACCACATGACCATTGGCCAGGACATAAAACTGTTCATAGTAGCTATTTTTTAGGGTTGAGCGTTACAACTTTTCTAGCTTCGATTTTTGGGACACTCATGTGTACAAACGTTGAATCACAAACGATTAAGATGAATAACAAAACGACAAAATCAGAAGATTTTTTTCTTATAAAGTGGCAGACATACGCATTGACAAACAATTCCCAGAAACCAAACCACATTTGAAGGGCAATAATTCAAATAAATGCTAACTACAACTAATACACCATCCCCAGAAGAAACATTTACCTTTTTCGAATGCTTTCCGCCGGATTTGTCCTTGAGACTAGTTCTTCGGGAATCTTCCTCTTTGAGCTGTCCGTGTTTACGCTTCTTGGCATCATGGCTATCCGTCGTCGTCTTTGTAGCCGCCGCTGCTGCCGGAGGCTTCTTGCGGCCGGTGGAGGTTTCCTAAAGGAAGGGTCAACTATTCAGGATGTATAGGCAAGCACAGCAAATGGTATTATTATGTGATACGAGTGTGGAACGCTTTCGTTTGGAAAAGCCCTTCCCCCAGGTAGGATTAATGATAACACTATGGTTGATAGAATCGATAAAGAAAAGTCGAGGTAATGGACATTAGAGTAAAGTTGAATTACTTCAGCGCCCAAGCGAGCAGCTGTATCAATCAATATAACAGATTCCTAAAAATATGGAAGGACGAAACCCTACCAGCTGGATGGATGGCCTCATATGCCCAATCTACAAGGGCATAGACTATAGACTACTAATCACTGAGGGATTATTTATTTATATGCTCGGCACTGGAATAAAGCTATAGCTAGTGTAGACATCAAGTCATCGAGGTGTATTTCATGTAAATCAGTTTAATCTAATAAAGTAAACCGCAAACTGTTCTGAAATCTGCATTGCCCACTTCGATTATTGATTTTGCTGTGACATCATCGGCCGAAAGCCGACAGCACTTTTCTTCCATTTACGGACAAAAACACACAAGCCCAGCCCACAAGCTCCGTGTGAGCCGATGCAAATTCCGACTAATTTAACGCGAACGAACACTTCCCCCCGGAAACCAACAGCCCACAAATGTACCGATCATCCCACCGGTACCGCGGAAGATAAAATTGGCCCGAAATACTTACCCTATCCGGGGGTAAATCCTGTTGGTCCTCCAGCTCGTCGTCACTGTTGTAGTTTTGCAGTAGAGAGTCCATCTTGAAATGTGAGTGCGGTCGCGGTGCGGAGAAGAAAACCAAAACTCGTCGGCGGCGGCTCATCGTTCACTCGCACGCATCTCACGTCTCACTTCGTACGAAATGTCAGTTGCAATCATCGATGACGAATTCGCCATCATTAAATTTTATTGATCATCCGACATCGCTTTTTGACACAAGCTTTGTTATGAAAACAACTCGCAGTTGTTTTCAAAGTGTTTTAGAAAGAATCGCGAAATCAGTGTTCAAACATTTTGATAAAATTAAATAAAATTTATTTAATGTTTGGTAAATAAGAGTCCAGGCTTCAAAAACAGTTCGGTTACTGCGAGTGAGTCAAGCACCCTTCAAAACTGAGTCGATGAAGGAGGAGGATCTGCCGAAGATAACTGTAAGTACCTAATCTTCAAAATTCATACTTATTTAAAAAATTCCGACTGATTCCTTTCATTTTCAGATGCTAAAAGCCGCACCGGCTAGAAAAGCCTCTGCTCAGCAGCAGCAGACCCGGACCCTCACCGTGGAATCGCTCCGCAGGATTGTGTGTTGTCTGTGTTTCGAAACGAAAGCGGACGTTGCGCGGGTTTCCGCCTTTGGGGCGTTTGCGGATCAGACCTTTTTGAGTGACATCGTTCGCACCTGTTTCGGGGTCGATATTGATGAGGAACAGTTTTGTACGGACGTGTGCGAGCAGTGTCTGGTGCAGATCGAGATAACGTGGCAGTTCTACAGGAAGGTCAATGCTAACGCCAGCGCGTTGAAGGATTTGTATCGGTAAGATTTTTTGAGCTTTCATCTAAGTGGTGCTTCTCCTGAAAAAAAAAACTGCCAATCCTACAGGAATTAATTCAAGGATTCCTCCCGAAGT
>NC_085138.1:156477670-156482117 GCF_035046485.1 Aedes albopictus | reverse complement strand
ATATGGAGCAACATCTTCAGGAGATGGAAGGTCTTTTCTCGCGCCTATCAAACGCTGGCCAGAAGCTCGATTCGCAGTTGATGGTCGCTATGGTCCAGAGAAGCCTACCGGAAGTCTATGATACGTTGACGACAGCATTCGAGGGCCGCTCAGATGACGAATTAACAATGGATTTGGTAAAATCGAAGTTACTGGATGAATCCATGAAGCGAAGGAAGAATCTACCCCGTGGTGAGTCAATTCTACGAGTCGAATCAACCAAGAAGACGATTATTTGCCATTCCTGTGGAAGACCGGACAGGGTCTCCAGTTAGCCTAGTCTAGTGGTTAAGGCTATGGATCGCCAATCCGGAGACGGCGGGTTCGGGAAAATTTTCTCGACTCCCTGGGCATAGTGTATCATTGTACTTGCCTCACAATATACAAATTCATGCAATGGCAGGCAAAGAAAGCCCTTCAATTAACCCACGAGCGATCGCGCTGTTGTATTTTGTACAACACGTTGAAAAAATCTCGCTTTTTGTACTCAGCATGAGCGTGGTGCTGACGCAGGTAGTCAACCACGCGAGTTACGGAAGGTTAATAACTGTGGAAGTGCTCAAAGAACACTAAGTTGAAGCGCGGTAGGCCAAGTCTCACTGGGGACGTCGAGCCATAAACAAGAAAAGAAGAAAGAAGTGGAAGACCGGGTCACACCAAGAGGGATTGTCGCCAGTTGCCCGGTAAGAAGATAGAGGAATTCCGCCGGAAGTTCAAGCCAAAGGCGAAGGCTGCAGCAGTGGAAGAGGAGAAATCGTTTTGCTTTGCGGTACGGAATGAGCGCCATACGAATGCTGTCTGGGTCGTCGATTCCGGAGCAAGCACCCACATGTGTGCGGAAAGGAGTTTTTTCAAGCACTACGACAACAACCAGGACTAACCGTTGCGTTGGCAGACGGAAGCGAAGTGAATGTCGCCGGAAGAAGTTCCGGAACAATTTGTTGTGCAGTTGACGACGTAGAGAAAGAAGTCGCCCTCAATAAAGTGCTACACGTCCCGAATTTGGATACGAACCTGGTGTCCGTTGGAAGATTAATCGAAAAAGGAGCTGAAGTCACGTTCACTGGAGAAGAATGCAAAATATCGAAGAATGGATGGGTCGCTGCTGTTGCTGTGAGGAAGTCAGGACTGTACCACCTCGAAGCGAACAAGCACAATCCGATTGTCGCTGCTGTCATGAAGCATACTGAAAACTGTATTCACCATTGGCATCGAGTACTGGGGCACCGTGATGAAGAAGCGATCCAGAAGATGGTACGGGATGACCTCGCCACCCGTGTCAGGATTCGCAAGTGCAACGTGAACCACGACTGTGAGTGCTGTTTGAAAGGTAAGATGACCCGTCTACCTTTCCCCAAGCAAACTGGAGCACAATCGACGAAGATGCTTGAGCTGATCCATACGGACGTATGCGGGCCAATGAATACCATCACTCCAGGAGGCGCCCGCTACTTAATGACCATAATTGATGACTTCACCCGTTTCTGTGTCGTATATTTTCTGGACAAGAAGTCGAAGGTTCCGGATAAGATTGAAGAATTCGTCCAGATGGCGGAGACCC
Source organism: Aedes albopictus (assembly GCF_035046485.1). Classification (NCBI taxonomy): domain Eukaryota; kingdom Metazoa; phylum Arthropoda; class Insecta; order Diptera; family Culicidae; genus Aedes; species Aedes albopictus. Next base: position 156,480,517 of record NC_085138.1, on the reverse strand, counting down.
GTTTTGGAAAGCGGCCAGCAGTCATTCGTGCAGACAATGGAGGAGAATACAGATCCAGACGATTGGGAAGTTTTTACCGTCAAAAAGGAATCACAGCGCAGTTCACAGCCGCATACAGCCCCCAGCAGAACGGGATTGCGGCACGGAAGAACCGATGCCTTGTGGAAATGGCGCGCTGTATGCTTATCGATGCATCCATGGACTACAAGTACTGGGCAGAAGCGGTGAACACAGCCAACTACGTTCAGAATATGTTACCAACCCGTGCTACCGAGAAGACCCCCTATGAAGCCTGGTATACGAGTAAGCCAGATTTGAAGCACATGAATATCTTCGGCTGCAGTGCGTTCGTCCATGTTCCTGACCAGAAGCGGACCAAGCTATAACCGAAGGGAATGAAGCTCACATACGTCGGATATTGGGATTCCCAAAAGGCGTATCGCTTGGTAGATTTGGCAACCAACAAGATTTATCACAGCAGGGGTGTCCTTTTTCTTACTGAAAGCAAACCGTTAATGAAAAATTCAAGACCAACTCAATTAGTGGAGTACGATTGGAATCTGGAGATACACCGTGAAGTAGCAGATGAACCAAACGTTGAAGTATACGATGAAGAAGAGATGCCGCTGTCTTCGGAAGGAGAGGGTGATTTTCTGGATTGCAGTCAAGGGACACAAACCGAGGATTCGAGAAGTGAAACCGACGAAGATCCGGATACACCTGTGACTGTTAGACGACCTGAGAGATGCACTAAAGGACTCCCGCCGGTTCGATATCGTGAGGCCATTGGAATGGTGAAATCAAACGTTCCCGAACCACGCACGATCAAGGAAGCTATGGAAAGTACAGAGAAAGACCTGTGGAAAGCGGCAATCGAGGAGGAGTTACAAGCCCACGAGGAAAATGGCACGTGGAAAGTGGTACCCCTCCCGGCCGGACGAAAGACCATTGGATGTAAATGGATTTTTAAACGGAAGGAAGACGAAAAAGGAAACGTTGTTCGCTACAAGGCGCGTTTGGTAGCGCAAGGATTCACACAGAAATATGGAACAGATTACGATGAAGTGTTCGCCCCCGTCTTCAAACAAATGACGCTCAAAGCTTTATTGTCTGTGGCTCACCAACGCTCATCAAGCACATAGACGTGAAGACCGCCTATCTAAATGGAGAACTCCAGGAAATGGTTTACATGCGGCCACCGCCTGGCTGTGATTTTGGGGACAGCAAGTTAGTATGCCACCTCCAAAAAGGGATTTATGGATCGAAGCACGCAGCTCACATCTGGAACAAGAAGCTTAATGCAGTTCTCCAGAGACTTGAATTCAAACTCTCCGAAAACGATTCGTGCCTGTATTCGAAACGCAACAGTGATGGGACGATGTCGTACATTGCCGTGTACGTTGACGACTTGGTAGTTGCCTGCAATTCGGAGGAGGAGTATGAAGCCATCGTGAGGAACTTAAACTACCATTTCAAGGTAACGTCTTTAGGCATTTTCTTGGAATTCGAGTAACCCGGACGAACGAAGGTGTGTCACTGAGCCAGAAAGTGTACATACAAAAGCTGCTGTCACGTTTTGGATTGCAAGATGCCAAACCCTCGAAAATACCCCTTGATCCCGGATACATAAAGCCAAAGGAGGAGAATACTGTATCATTTGTCCAAGACAAACAAGCAAGCTCAAGCTCAAGTACAGCCTTTTCTCCGCCGTCATTGGTGAATAGCACATCAATTCCCGCCTTAGACAATCTCTTCACCGACAATAAATTACCTTTTAAGTGTGGCAGGTACACTACGTTCTTCATTTCAAATCGAGTACCCTGGATACGCCGGCCTTGGCCTAGTCCACTACGAACGGGTCTTGAATCTTCGGATGGATTGTAAAAATCGCCTGTTGTTAATCAAATGATTACTACAGCCCAAACTACAGCTAGAATCGACGTAGAAAACGAATGTCTTCTTATTCACCTTACCTTGGCTCGCATTGAATGATACTGATTTTCGAATACCAGTCGCTTCATGTTCACTATCAGAATTATCCGCATCACAATCATTTTTCATATGTCCAGCCTTCTCCGGAAGGTGTCATCGGTGCGGTATGACACCTTCCGGAGAATTTTCGAGATTTTTCCCATCCGCCGAGGATCTATCATCATAGCAATCGTTTCGATCAGCACGCTTCGATTCTTCACCTAGCAACCGTTGTTTGATCATCTCCAAGGTGAGCTCATTTTCATCGATGTTTTCCAGGGTAGTCCAGCTAGTCTCGCCATAATGGGGGAATCACATACTGTAACTCAGGATCTCTATTCATCAATAATAGATGGTCTTGAGATCAGTCGATATCAAGGTATCTCAGTGACAAATATGTTACTGAGATAACTTGCGTACCTCACAGCAAAAGGGTATATCACAATAGTTCTAAAATCTGGACGCAGTGATCTTCACCCGACAAACGAGAGAGGGGATCGTAGCTGTTTGGAAGCGTAAGGAACAATTGTGAAACCAGGTCGTTCTCCTCAAGCTTTGCTCCCGCAGACTTCAGCTGCCGCACCAGGTCGTCAAAAACGGTGAAATGGCTCCGCATCGCCATTCCTTCTTTCATACGAAGCCTTGCGAGTTGCTTGCGCAAGAGTGTCTGGCTCGCCACTGACTTTTTCGCAAATGCAGATTCCAAGGCTGTCCACATAGCCTTAGCGGTTTCCTTGTCCCGAACAACTCCTAGGCACTCGTCTCCAACGAATCCGACAAGCATGGTTTTTGCTCGGCGGTCCATTTTCGGCAGGAACATCCGCTTCGAGTACTTCCGAAACCTCAGCAGCTTCCAAAAACAGCTTCACTCTGAAC